>NW_017306301.1:121560-194270 GCF_000935625.1 Nanorana parkeri | reverse complement strand
AAAAGGGAAATATCAGGGGGCTGTTTAGACCCCTAATATTTCCCTGAAGCCCCCCCCAAGAGTAAAAAATTAAATAAAAATTAAATAAGAAATAATTAAAAAAAATAGTAGAAAATAAAAAAAATCCTGGAGGCAGGGCACTGGGTGACATCACACGCCTGTTGGGGGGGGGCACATGTTTTTTTTCTTGCCACGGGTGCAAAAGGAGCTGGCTACGGCTATTCTCCCGCGGTGCTCGTGCGGCTGCTGGCTGAATGTGTCAGACACTGCAGATGGAAAGGGGCGGTACACCTCTCCCCATGTGCAACGTTGGCCACACGAGCACCGCGGGAGGATAGGACGCCAGGGGCCTCTAGGACGCACTGGAATGTAAGCCGGCCGACTCCCTGCGTTCAGGGGCGGGAGGGGGTGTGGGGTTGTATTGAAGTCAATGGCACTGCAGCCATACTCCCCGCCCACAGTGCGATCACCCGCACCCAGATCGCAGGCATGCATTCCGTTCCAGTGCGATCTGCAAAAATAGTGCTTGCAGCAGTTTTCTGGATCGCACTGGACTGGAATGCAGGCACTAATGTTCCTGGGTTCCGGGTGCAGGCGATCGCACTGTGGGCGAGGGGCCTGCCTGCGGTTCCTGGCTGCAGTGCCATTGACTTCACTGCACCGCCACGACCCCTCCCGCCCCTGAATGCAGGTGTTTTTTCGTTGGTAGATCTCATCATTTGAAAAGTAGATCTCTAGACCCCCTGTATTTACTGTGCTGTATTAACTATTGAATAGACCTAACAGTCCTTGAGAGGGCTAACTTTTTTTGTGTGTCAACAACAATTTATATTGCTGTTTAGCTGCTGGGTCCTCCCTTGCAGTTTTTGTGCCTTTTCTTCCTGGCAGCGAGAATGCCACATACAGCTTACATGCATCTCCCAAGCATGTCATTTGTAGGATTGGTGTTTTTCCCATGTCGCTGAGGGCCACATAAAACAGAGGGCCCTCTCTCCATTGAGCGGCATTTTCTAAAATAGTTTGGCAGTGGTAGTGTTATACAGCCAGAGCAGAGAAGGTGGTGGAGTGGATAACCAAGCCTTCCTCATCCTTCTAATCCTCCCAGGTGCAGATCAGAATATTTTTATCAGCAGCTGCAAATGTGCCCTCTTCTTTCTTCTCCTTCACAGCTTATCCTGCTGTTGCCCTGAGAAATGGCATGGAGAGGTTGCTCAATTATTTTAGCACAACATGATTAAGTTGATGCAGGAGGGTGCTCAATAATTCTTATTATTGGATGTTGAGGAAATGAGCACCAGCGACATAGAGGGAGGGCACAACAGGCAGGAAGAAGCAATTGCCATTCATGTTCCTGCAGCTTACTGCCAAGTGGACCTGAGTGATTAGAATGGTGGGGATAATGAGGTGGCAATCCATATCTAGGTACCAGAGACTGTGGGGGAGTAAAGTGAGGGAGAGGCACAACATTTTCATGGCAAGAATACCTCAACAAGAATTTTCGTTTGCATCTGCTGCCTCAAGCCATTGGAATGGGAGTCTGACAAGTGGTTTGAGAGGCTTACCTTATGGCACATAAAGTGGAGAAGAGGGTCAACATGGGGCCGAACACAATAGGGGTATGCATATTCTAAAACTTCACTGTAAGTTTCCTAAACCCACTCCACCATCTGCAGCAGTATCTTTGACCAAGCACGTGTCTCTAACCCAGCTGATGGAACGGAAGAAAAAAATTCACCCCCATGCCCAGCATGTCAATGCCAGCTTAGGAAAATTGCTGGCTTCACAGCTGGTCCCATTCCAGTTGGTGGAGTCAGCCCTCTTCTGCCACTTTCTGGGCTGTGCTGCACAACAGTGACGGATACCCATTCACCATTTTATGGCCCAGAAGGTAATTCCTGCCTTCCATTGGCACATGGAATGTAATGTCTCTGTGTTGCTGGACACTACTCAGCGGCAGGGTCCACTACTCTTTTACTACACACTGGGTAAATTTGCTGGACAGGAAGGATGCAGATCAGGGCACACCACTGGAGCTGGTGGTGCCATCCAGTGTTCTGAAACTTGGTGATGTTAACGGCTTAGCCACCTCTACCCTCCTCCTACTTAACAGCCTCCTCAGGTGAGTCGCCAGAACTACCAATCCCCCCAAAGCCACCAAGAGTGAATGCAATGGCCCAGGCAAAACACTGTCATGTTGTTTTGCTGCTGGGGTGCCTAGGGAAAAGTAGCCACACTGGACTAGAGATTCTGGCAGCTCTTTGGGGAAGGCCAAGCAGTGGGTGACCCCACACCATGTTGTGCCAGGAAAGGTCATGTGTGACAATGGCACCAACCTGCTGCTTGCCCTTCAGCAGGCAATGTTCACGCACATACCATCAACCTGGTGGTGTAGCATTTCTTAGGTACTCTGGCTTTCATGATGTCCTGCGGTCTACAAGAACTTTTTTTAAATTATGCCTGTGCGGTCTGTTTTTTTTGTCCTCCAAAGCAAAATGAGGGATGTGGTTTAGCCTGTGAGGCATACAAGAAATTGTTGCGTGTAGCATATTACTTCTATTTTTAATCTCTAAAATATAAACTTTCGATTTTTTTGTCCTGCAAAGCTAAATGTGGAATTTGGTTTCCACATTTAGAAATTGTAGAAATACTACTATGATGTGTGTAAAGCAAAAGTGTTTTTAATGAATCAAATTGAGCTGTTGTTGCTGTATGTAAGCCAAGGAACAATGTAAAAGTAAAAAAAAATATTACACATAATTTGTGATTGAGTAATAATGTGACACCAGAATACAGTTTAGCTGATGCTGTCCATTAGAATTGTACTGTTCCATTATAGCTTAAAGGCATCTCTCAAGCATGTAATTTGTTGGAATGGTGTTTTCCCCATGTTGCCCTCAAAGTCACATAAAACAGAGGGCCCTCTCTCCGTTAAACAGTATTTCTTAGAATAGTTTTCTGCAATGGTACATGACCCCCATGGCAGTGTTTGGCTGTCTGGGGTTCGGACTGTATTTTACAATTTTTGAAATTAACCATAAGTTTGATGAACATCCTGCATATTAAACCCAAGCACATTCGCTCATCACTAGTCCCTACCACAAAAGCGATCTAGAGGGCTATGTGGACAGGCTGGATCAATCTTATGAGCAAACAATTACTAAAAACGAACATTATTTAAAAATGATTGTCTTTTGGGTTAATACGTTTTAAAATTGTTCTGAAATACACATATTTATATACAGAATTACAAGGAGGAGCGACGAAATCCAAATATATAAAAAAAAATACAAATATGTTTCACACTTAAATGGTAAAGGCTGTAGGCTGAAAAAGAGAAAATCTGTATCCACTACCTGCTATTGTATTGTATCTGATAGTATGAAGTCACTGTTTAGCCAACAATCCAGGCTCACTCATTTTTTAAATCAACTTTTGTTGAACAGTGTGATGCTTGCAGGGCCACCCATGGCTAGAATTGCGGCTGATTTAGCAGAAATCTGCATATATTTGAGCAGCCTATGGGGAGATTTAGGCTATAGATATAAGATAAAAGTTTAGAAGTGTTACTGGGTTACTTGACTCAGAGATAAGATTTCCGTGCACAATCCGCACCTCAAATGAGAGTTCTTTTGAAATGTCCATCTACCAGAGAAGCAGTGTAATACACCCATTGATATAACAAAACTATTTTTCCTGACACACTTGAATATTAATGGTTATTGTAAATGGTTAAGATATAAACTATAGTAATCAGAGCCTAAACATGTTTTTTGGCTAATTGACTAGGAGATAACAAGTCCAGGTAAATTTGCGGCCTCAGGATGAGAGTTCCTTTGAAATGTCCATTTGAGTGAAACTGTACTCCTGTTGTGATCTTAATACTGCCACATGATACTATTAGTGCTGTGGATATGTATGCAGGGCTTCACATCCCTTCTACATGTAGGGAGTAGTTCCACTTAGACACTATGAAGAAACAGGCCACCAGCACTCAAATGATTTAAATAGATATGTCCTTTTTAATGGACAATTATGTCACAATAATCAACAAAGCCGACGTTTCGGGGCCACGCAGGGTCCCTTCTTCAAGGCAGAAAGGTCACATCTTTCTGCCTTGAAGAAGGGACCCTGCGTGGCCCCGAAACGCCGGCTTTGTTGATTATTGTGACATAATTGTCCATTAAAAAGGACATATCTATTTTAATCATTTGAGTGCTGGGGACCTGTTTCTTCATTTTGTACTTTGCACGGTGCCATCCGTGGTAGTTACTACAAGCACCATCGTTTTTACTGGCCGGGATTGCTGTAAGGTGTGCGGAGAGCACCTTCATCAACTGAAACCACTTAGACACTAGGCTTTCTAGGTAACCTCTCTCAATAAGCCATGTGTGGTTGTCGATGGGGATGCACCAAAATTTTGGCAGCCAAAACATATTGGCTGGAAATTGCACTTTTGCCATCTTTCGGCCGAATTTGTGGTGCATGCCTAGTTTCTCTTCTCCCCTCTGACACAGCACAGCATCCAGCAGGGAGGAGAGAATCTGTCAGAGGAGGCCTAGCGGTGAGGGAAGGAAAGCGCTGAGCGGCCGGCGTGTCACAAGAGGCCAGGCTCTCCTCCCGCACCGTCACGCTTGGCTGCGACAGATCAGGAGAGTGGTGTGGGGGCGGATACAGCTGTCAGATCACAGATCGCTGACTGTTTGTAAAATAATTGAGGACAGAGTATGTTGACTGTATCCCCAATTAGGAATGAATGGGAAGTGCTCTTCCTGTTCATTCATAATTGTGGAGATAATGAACAGGAATCCTCTATACTAACAGGGGCTGCAGAAAAAGAGATTGAGGACTCTGTGTCCTCAATTTCTTTTTCTATTTTAACCCCTTCATGACCAGCGACGTACAGTGTAAAAAACGGATGGCAAACTCACATTGGCGGGTTGCCGTGAATAGACAGCTTTTTTTTTCTGCTTGCGCGTGCCCCCTAGCGTGTGCGCACGGGCAGAATAAAACTGGCCATTGTAAACAACTGTTACCGGCTGTTTCACATACAAGCGATCGGCTGCTCTATAGCTGTCCGATCGCTTGTATGTGCTGCCTGCGTGCACCCCCCTCCTCTAGTGCCGCGGTCTCGCTGCCCCGCTGCCACCACGCCCCCCCCCCTCTGCGCCCTCCTCTTTAATCTTGGGATCCGCTGCCCCATCTGCGGCCTGGGACTGGCTTGGGAGGGTGTCAGGAGGTAGATGGCAGGGAGATCAGCATTTTCCTCCTTGCTGACCTCCCTCCGACATCTGAATGCCGAAGTAATGTGTAATACATTACTTCCGCAATTCACCTGTCAGTCCTCTGGCTGCTATAGCCACAGAGAAGAAGCTGATGAAGCAGCTTCTCTGCTTCATCAGCTTCTCCCAGGTGACATTAGGGGTCTTAGAGATCCCTAATGTCTCCATAAAGAGGACCTGTCAGTGTGCCTGTGCCATCACATAGGATTGTTAGCCCCCTATGTGATAGCAATAACATTAAGTGTAAAAAGAATTAGAAAAAGTAAAAAAATTATAAAAGTCACATGAAAAAAGTAAAAAAACAAAAACAAAATTTTAAGCCCCCCACCCCCACGTTTACGCACATATAAACGTAAATACGCTTCAAAAACAAAAATTGCGCTACACATGTTATATATCCCTGCGAATGTCGAAGTGAGAGCAATAATTTTAGGGCCATCAATCACTGATAACACTAAACAGATAAGCGGTAAAAGCCTATGGCCAATTTTGGGACTTGATATGTTTGGTGTCTTTTTACCCGATGACGTGACCCCGTCTTTTATAGTTTACCAAAAAATTGGGTAATAATAAATGTTTTATAATTTAATATAGGGGAAACAGTTTTTTTCAAATTTTCGGTAATTTTTCCTTACCATAGTAAAAAAATTAAAACCCCAGTGGTGGTTAAATATGACCAAAAGAAAGCTGTATCTGTCCCCCAAAAATGGTATAAAATAATTTCAGTACAGCGTTGCATGACAGAATAAATGGCAGTCAAAGTACTGCAGCGCTGAATATTGAAAAATGGCCTGGACAGGAAGGGGGTTTAAGACAGCGGACTTCAAGTGGTTAAACAGACTTGAAGACAGGCAAAAGCCACCGGGACTCTGTTTAAACTTGTAAAGACGGCTTTACAGTAGAAACGATTCTGGCGGCTCAGCTGCCGCCAGATAGCTTCTACGGCCAGTGAACGGGTCAACCCCCCGCCCGACACCCCCGCCGTGTTTCCCGTGCCCCTCCTACAGGCCCAGGACCAGCTTCTTTGGTGTCGGCAGGAAGCTGGGGAGGAGATGGACGAACCTCAGTTTGTCGATCCCCTCCCCGTTCTATGGGACTGGGAGCGATGCAGATTGCATCACTTCCGGTCCCATTGCTGTCAGTGCTGGGCTCCTGAAGCCCAGCTATAAGCTATTAAAGTGCGATCTGCACTTCAATAGCTTATTGAGAGTGTAAAGGTGACACTGGGGTCTTTTGGACCCCCAGCATCACCTTAAAGACTACATGTCGCCACCATCTGCTATCACATGGGGGGCTTGTAAGGCCCCCTATGTGATAGCAATTAAAGTAATGTAAAAAACAAAACAGTTTTTAAAATTAATATAAAATAAATAAATGTAAAAATAATAAAAAAAACATTTTTAAAGGCCCCCGCGAGCATGCACATCTTCACTTAAACATGCGTTGGGTGTGCCTACGTATGAAAACAAAGAATTCGCTACACATGTCGGGTATCGCCGCGCATGCTAGAGTGAGAGCAATAATTCTGGGGACAGTATTTTTAAGTATCTTGTCGCCGTTTCACGGACGCACGCAATTTTTAACCTGGGCATGTTGGATATCTATTTACTCGCTGTAACCTCATCTTTTATATTTTATTAAACAAATTGATATTTTGTTGTGTTTTGGGGCATTTAGGTGCATTTTTCTCTAAATTGTGGGTTTTGACAAGGAGTTGCGCTAATATCGTGCAACATTAAAAATTTGCAACTGCCACCATTTTATTCTATAGGGTCTTGGCTTTCAGAAAATATATAATGTTTGGGCGTTTTAGGTAATTTTCAGGCCTAAAATGTGGAATATAACATGGGTGCGAAAAATGAAGAAAAAAAAAGGCCTCTGTCATGAAGGGGTTAAAAGGGAAATATCAGGGGTCTGTTCAGACCCCTAATATTTCCCCAGAGCACCCAGCAGTAAAGTTAAAAAATAAAAATATTTATAAAAATGTTTTATATATGTACATAAAATATATATACTAGACACTACATGCAATTTATGATTAGCAGTTTTCATTGTAATAATGGAAGGTTTGCTACATTTTAAATACCACACTTCTAATTAAGTCAGGAGATGTAAGATTCCCTTATGTCATTGGTCTTATAGCATTTTTACAGTAGAATGCCTACTTTTTGTTTAATTAGGTCACAGAATACCAATACAGGTATGTGGAAGTTTTACCTCTTTCAATTGGTTACAGATACAGCCCTGACGTTTGTTGATTCCTCTCTAATGGTGTCAATATTATAAGTAAACATTTTTAAAGGGTATCAGAAGGCAGAGAAATGTCACCCTTTATTGTTCCAGAAATACATTCATGATGGCAAAGACATTGAAGATGATCACTGGAAGACATTTAGATGACGTATATACAAAATCATTAACTAGAGGTCATCCTTTATTGGTAATGCCCCACCATCATACAACATCATTTCTTCTGTAACTGAAATTAACTCAGTCTAATTAATCAATTTTGACTTGGCAAATATCTTCCCTGAACCATACTGTTTTTGTTTTACCCCTTCACAGTTTTAAATCCTTACCTGAATAAAATGTTGGTGCATCAGTCATTCCATTTCAGTATATCAAAGTCTTGTTTTGCTCTACAGTCAAGATGAGCACTAATAGTTTCCATGGTAAATTTTAGTTTACACATCCTGAATTATTTTTATTCCATTGCATAGGCATCTTAACAAATTGGCATTGTTCACAGAAAACATGCCTCCTTTAGTGGTTTTCAGCCTTCCACACATATTTGCCTAAATGATTCAGTGTTTGACTTGTATGCACTTTTGCTACATTTCAGCAATAACTCTTCCTGCACAGTCACTACCTTACAATAAATAATCTATCCACTTCCTGATGGATATTTTGTTGGCTTCATATTGGCTTCTCGTAATATTATTTTGTAGACCTTTAATGATATGATTCACCCTTCCCCAAGTTAATAAGAAAAAAAATATTCAGTCCTTTGCTGTTTTTGTACAGTCATTGGCTTATCCTTCATAGTCACTGTTTCCACCCCTGAGTATTTTGGCACCACCATCACGGGGCAAAGTTCCAGTAAATGCTTCTTCTTGAGTCCTTTTTAGACAGAGCACCTCTGCCTGAAGCTTTGCTCTTCCCTCTTGTTCCTATAGAAGGAAAAAAAAAATCAAATCCCAAGTTAATATTCTAACTGTAACATTTTTGCTGTACTTTGCTTATTTAAAATGTTTACACTTTTTCTTTTATTCATTTTCATATTTCTTCATTTGTGTGTTTTTTTGTTTAGGTCAGTCCAGCTTTTAAAATGTTGCTATGACTAACCTGTGCTCACATGCATCCATTATGTTTACAGTAATGGTGGCAGCAGAGCATACAAACATGCTTGACATTGCAAGTAATGCAAGTCATTGCAGCATCTGGAGGGAAGCAGTAATGTATGTCAGGGCAAAATAATACAAAACAAAAACATATGCAGTGCATCTCTGCCATACATGCATATTTCACCATGTTTTGTCCCAAAAAATGTTGCACGTACAGTACATTCTAACTTCCTGTTTGAGCTGACAACACAGTGTCTTTGCTGCACTAAAATCCTAAGATGCATTGTTAACCCTGCCCAGCAAGGCACTTTGATTACTGTAATACATCAATATGAAAGTGGCCTTATAAATTGAATTTGGAGTTCCAGTTTAACAGCACAGCATACATAATTGTAAATTTGCCGAAGTAATTGCAGCACACATCTGATTTCACTTATAATGAAACTGTCACAAGCGAAAGTGTGATGTGAACGAGCCCCTAAAAGGTGCTTAGTACACTAAACATTACACTGCTGTTCTGTTTCCATGTAATTCGTTTTTAAAACGGAATTTGCCAACAACCTAAAAATCTGTTGGAATCTGCCATTTTCTGACAATCTGCATACTATTGCCAAATCAATCACCTGAAGAGGTAAATCATATCTTTTGGATATGGGATTAGCATGAAGCTTGTGATATAGGGTGTACAGTGAAGTCACGTTGCTGCCCACTGAACGGATAATTGTAGCAATCCTGCCTTTTGTAGTTTTCACGTTACAAAATTTAGTGTATTGAATGCTGGACTTTAGTCAGTCTGGGCATTTATCTTTCTGTGTTCTGCAGGTTTTTCCGTAAGCCTGGCAGGCTGATTGATTCTACATGTTGTTGGGATGGGGCTCCAGCATACAGTGTAGGAGGGCTAACCACAGCTTATGAATATGTATCTGACTCAACCAATCCCTGAGAGGCTGACTCAGAGATATGGCTAGGGAGATGTTAAATATTTTGGAGCACCTTTCCAGAGAGCTCTCTTCTGTGGTTTCTCCCTGGGAGGATGTAACAGGCTTACCTGACCCTCGGTTCCAGCGCGGCTCGCAGCGCCGTTGGAGATTCCTGACATCAGCCGCGACGTCACAAGACTCCTCCCCCTCTCCCTAGTTAAACCCGTCGGTTACACTTGCCTGGCGTTCAAGTGTGAAGACGCCAGGCAAGTTCCCGTCGGTCTGCCACGAACCCCACTGCTATTTGGGCCGGTCAGAGCCCCACCAACACTGCCATTTCAGCCCTGCATACTCGGGCTTCCTGCACTCCTGGATAAAGTCTGCTTCCTCCTCAGCTCTCTGCACCCAGCACTAGGATCAGATTACCAGAGCCTGGACTGCCATTCCCCTAAAGTTCCAACAGAGGGCACCAACACCACTCCTGCAACCCTCTCCACAGAACAGCAAGTACTTTACTTATAGACTGTTACTTCACATATACCTGCATACTAACAGGACTGTGGATAGCTATTATTCTGATTCACTTTGGATAGCTATTATTCTCATCTACACATCAGATTGTTGCTCAATTGTTGCCCCAACACATCAAGCACTGTTTCCATCAATAAACCCTCAATCGAACTCAGGATTAATTGCTAGCTGATTTGTTGTTACTCAAGACTGCATTCATATAGTAGCGTAGTGCTACAACCCCTCACTGCTACCTCTGCAGCTGTGTTCCAAAACCAGATAAACTGGTGGGGCCTGAGCGTTATAGGTTGCTTGAACCCTTTCCTAAAGGGAAAAGATTATGGATCCAGCAGAGATGGTCACGCACATGGGTGCATTCAACCAGAGATTGGACGCACTCTCCCAATTGCTAACAGATGTACAGACAGAGAATAGAGAGCTCAGATCCTATATTACAGAGCGTTATAGAGGAGGACTATATGAGAATGTGCTGACAGGGCATATGCCATATGCTGGACACTCTGATGCCTAAGCTACTGCTGGAGTGGATACCAAATGGAAGCTGAGCTGGAGAAAGGATCTTCTTGCTGAGGAGTCTTACCAAGGAGCTGGGCAGTAGACATGTGCGCCGTCAAAAAATTTGTTTTGTTTCGTTTGCATTCGGATTTTTCGTTTTTTCAGGATTCTGACCTGAATTCGGACTCGAATCCTGATTCGGACAAAATACGAATTTTCCTTAGTGGTAGTATGTATAAATATTTGTTATTTTCATTGCAGCAAAGTGGCATTAGACAAAAGTCCGCAGAAGAGAGAACAAAAAAAGCGTGAGGGACACCCCAAGTTAAAAATAAAAAAATGCCTGGGGTTCCCCCAAAAGTCATACCAGGCCCTTAAGGTCTGGTAGGAATTTTAAGGGGGAACCCCATTCCCAACAAATGGCGGGAAAAGAGAAGACCCTTGTTCCGAGGACAGGCCTGGCAGGGGGCACGATCGGGCGCCCCCCCCCCCTCCCTGCACCATACCAGGCCCCGTGCCCTCGACAATGGGAGGGTCTCCCAATGCCGATGAGGAAAAGGGCCTCTTCCCCACAACAATGACTCAGTGGACCCGAATGCTATTGTGTTCTATGACAGCTCGGAATGTGAAATGGGCGGAACGAGCATGTGATGTCACAGCTCAATCCGCCCATTTGTTTACATGCTGGCCGGAGCTGTCATTTTGCGGTGAGTCATTGTCGGGTTCGGATGGGTCGGCATGCGGCGTTCTTTGTGATGGATCCATTTTTTTTAAAATAATGGAATTGTCAAAAAACTGACTCTGTTTTTTTTACATTTATTAAAGGACTTTTTAAAAATGTGTGGTGTGTTTATTTACGTTCACTTTTAACCCTTTAGTGAACGAGTAGGGGTACAAGTACCCCTTACTCATTCAAAAGGAGGGGGCAGCACCTGGGTGCCCCCTTAATTAAAGGGGTACCCCGATTAAAATAAGCCACCCCTGCCCACAGACCCCCACAACCACCGGGTCAGATTTGTGGGGAAGAGGCCCTTGTCCCCATCGGCATAGGGACACCCTCCTAATGCCCAGGGCACGCGGCCTGGTATGGAGCAGGGCCTGTGCTCGGATCAAGGGTCTGGTAGGAATTTTAGGGGGGACCCACGTTTTTACTTCATTTCTCGGTTGTGGGGTTCCCCCTTAAAATTCCTACCAGGGGTCGTGTCCTGCTCATGGCGGAGTAAGCAGCAACCTCAGTGAGCTCCGTGTGTTTTACTACTTATACGCTACTTATACCGACTTATACCCCACCGGTTTGGACCCCAAACAATGTCCAAACGCAGCAAAGAGGACAAGCCAGCTTCCCAACGGAATACCCCCTCGATGCAAGAATTTTTCACCTCCACGCGCAGCAGGCCTCGTGGCCGAGACCACCGGCGTCAGAACGTAAGAGTTCGAGGCCTACCGGAGGCAACAAACCCAGCGGATCTCCGCTCCACGGTCCAAGCGATATTTGGCACACTGCTCCCCAATGCAACCCCTGATTCCATCCTGCTGGACAGAGTGCACCGCCCCCTAGGCCCGCCGTCCACAGACGCATCCCGCCCGAGGGATGTTGTATGCCGGCTTCAAGTCTATTCCATGAAGGAAGATATCCTGCGACAGGCATGGCTGAAAAAACCGGTCGAGTTCGATGGAGCGGCCCTACAAATCCTACCAGACCTCTCCCGCAATACCCTACGACGCAGGGCCCTGCTACGCCCTCTCCTCTCGCTGATCCTCCAGGCCGGAGCCTCCTACAGATGGGAATATCCGATCCACTTACATGTCCGCAAGGGTGGAGACTCGTTCACGGTCCGTTCTCTGGCAGATGTCCCCAGCCTATGTGAGTTACTACAGCTACCCCCACTTCAAATACCGGACTGGCTTACTCACCTCCCCGACGAGTCTCCGATGTCCCCGAAACCCCGCCGGGCCCGGCGGCCTACCCGACCATCGCCCAATACACCTATTGACCGACGAGGGGCCGATCCTCCCAGCTCTGCAGAACTGTGAACCAGATCGCCGGCCGTGACCCCTTCTCCCCCCCGCCAGGCCCATTCACCTGCGAAGATGTTCGTCCAGGCCGTCGGGAGGCTCGAGACGTTGGGCTGAGGCCTACATTTCCTGTTGGACCGTTTCCACCTCCTCCTGATTGCCAAGCCGCATCCATAGGCCCCCTGAGGGCCCTTCCTAGTATCCTTCCAGAAACGACCCTGACGGACTTGCCCCGGCTCCTGGAGGGCCCCGCTGGCTTGCTCACCCCATAGCGGGGCAGCGGAGGACCGGATCCGGTCCCGTTTTTGTTATCGAGTTGGTCCGGGTTCGTATGCCTCCACGAGAGACTGGGGTTCTGGCGTTCCGAGGGGTCCATCACCCGGCTGCTCTACCCCTATGTTTATGTTTGCACCAGTAGCAACAGTTGATTTCCCACTCAGTTTTCATTGTGTCCGGTATCCATCCTCAGGTATCATGGAGATTGGGTTGGTGCCTTTCCCTCCACCGTCACCGGAGGCCTTACACTGCAGGGCGGGTGTACGGGAAAGGGACTGGTCAGAGGGGGACCAGGGGTGCCCCCCCCTTCCCGGGCTTCGGGTATTCCACCCTGCTGGTATCCGGGGAACCCAGGGGAATCCCGGGAGGGGCTTTGAACACCGACTACCCCCATAACTGGCAGCCCGCGGCCCCTCTTCCTGCCCACCGTTATTGACAGGCCCTGCTCAGTTGGGATATGTCTCCCATGTAAGCTGTCCCTCTTCGGTTTTACTACAACCTCAAATGTTAACCCTTGGAGCTCTGATCCGCCTGTTCAGACTCGTTTCCCCCACTAGTTAGTCCCTGCAGCGCCGAAAGTGCCACAGGGACTGTGAACCTCGGTTCACCAGTTAGTTCCCAAGACACAAGTGGTCTATTGTCCAATCCCTGTATCTCTATCTATCTGTTTTGTATTGCTGTCTTATCCTATGCCTTCTTTTAGTGTAGTTCCTACCACCCCTGTCCTCGTCGGTGTTCCCTCTCCTAGTGTATTCCGACCTCACCTCCCTATTCCCTTCCCTTGATCTCTTAACATGTCTTCCATCAGGATCATGTCGCTCAATGTCAGAGGCCTTAATGTCCCGGAGAAGCGGAGGATGGTGCTGGCAGACCTCCACAGTCAAAAAACACAGGTGGGATTCCTCCAGGAGACCCACTTCGCCGAGGGGCGGGCCCCCTCTCTTCGGGACCGCCACTTCCCGGTAACGTACCATAGTTACTCCCCAGACAAAAAATCGAGGGGAGTCAGCATAGTGATCCAGCGTTCATTGCCATGGCAGCTAACTGATATGTCTGCGGGGGAGGAGGGTCGCCTCCTGATGGTAAAGGGCAAGGTGGGCAGTCAAACAGTGACCCTAGTGAACATATATGCCCCCAACCAGGGCCAAGTGACTTTCCTGGAGCGGGTTCTGTTGTGGGTGGATGACTTTCGGGAGGGCATTCTCGTGATAGGGGGAAACTTCAACTTACACCTAGACCACCTAGCTGACTCTACTAACCAGTCCTCTCACCTGCCGTTTGCGGCACTGAGACGCCTTAAACAATGCCTCCATACCCATCAGCTTTCCGATATTTGGCGCATTCATCACCCCGACACAAGGGATTACTCCTTCCACTCGACCGTACACAATACCTACACCCGTATCGACTTCTATCTGGTACACCACAGTAACCTGTCTCGATTTTCCGCACAGAGATAGGCAACATCGCTTACTCTGACCACGCTCCTATCTTCCTCTCGCTAGAGTTAGACCCTCAGATACCTCGAAGCTGGAACTGGAGGCTCAACGAATCACTCATACAAGACCCTGAGTTATCCCATGTCATTGAAAGTGACCTCCGCTCCTACTTTACTTTGAATTCCACACCGGAATGTTCACCCTACACCATATGGGAGGCCCATAAAGCCTACATACGAGGCACCCTTATTAAATTAGGGGCCCGCCGCAAGAAACAATGGCTGGAGCAGCAACAATCACTACTCACACAAATCCACACCCTAGAGATTAGACACAAACACTGTCAAG
Source organism: Nanorana parkeri (assembly GCF_000935625.1). Lineage (NCBI taxonomy): Eukaryota > Metazoa > Chordata > Amphibia > Anura > Dicroglossidae > Nanorana > Nanorana parkeri. The sequence continues at coordinate 179,622 of NW_017306301.1, read as the reverse complement.
ACCCCTCCCTACTGACTCAGCTCCATTCCCTGCGCGACTCCCTACGATCCCTTTACATGGATAGAGCGAAGGCGACACTTACCAAGTGCCGTCGCCACTTCTACGAATACGGCAACCAGTGCAGCCGTTCCCTGGCACAGGCTCTTAGACAGCAACGTTCCCGTACATACGTCCCAGCCATAAAGTCCACATCTGGTAGGCTATGTCACCTAACTGAAGACATAGTCACGGCCTTCCGGGACTACTACTCTAACCTCTATAATCTCCCCAGCCCTCGGGACACCCAGGCTCTGACCAAGAGACAACGCCATATTCGGGCTTACCTGGAAGCATCTACCATGCCCACCCTATCCCCTGCAATACGCGAATCCATGGAGTCACCTATTTCCTCAACAGAGTTGGAGGAGGCCATTAAATGCACCAGTACTGGTAAGGCCCCGGGGCCTGATGGCTTCATCCTCTCCTATTTTAAAACCTTCTCAGGCCTGCTGACTGCCCCCCTGTTGGCTGCATGGAATTCAATTCGGGAGGGTGAACCCATGCCCAAGGAAGCACTATCGGACAACATTGTAGTGATCCCCATGCCAGACAAGGACCCCACGGTCTGTCCCAGCTACCGGCCGATATCTCTATTGAATGTGGACACCAAGCTACTGGCTAAAGTCCTATCCATGCGACTGCTTCCTCATATCCCCTCCTTGGTCCACACAGACCAGGCTGGGTTCGTTCCCTCCAGAGAGGCCAGGGACAACACCACCCGAGTCCTTAATGTTATACACTCGGCCATGTCGAAGGCCATCCCGAGCTTAATTTTGTCCACGGACGCAGAGAAGGCCTTCGACAGGGTTGACTGGTCCTTTCTCCGACTCACCATGGAACATGTTGGATTGGGTCCGGGCATGCTCGCGTGGGTGTTGGCCTTGTACTCCCATCCAACGGCCAGAGTGTACGTAAACAGAATGTTGTCGACCCCGTTCCCAATTTCAAACGGTACCAGGCAGGGATGCCCGCTCTCACCCCTTATTTTTATCTTGACCCTTGAACCCCTACTCCGGACCATCAGAGCCAACCCTAACATCCAGGGCCTGCGGGCGGGGAAGTCCACGCACAAGGTTGCAGCATTCGCCGACAACTTACTATTTTTCTTAACGACCCCAGACACAACCATACCCAACCTACTTGCGGCTCTACAACAATATGGAGAGGTGTCCAACTACCATATTAACACCCAGAAGTCGGCAGCCCTTAACCTTACGATCCCACCTCCCATGCTGTCACGACTCTCGCAAAACTTCCCCTACCAGTGGTCTTCCACATCAATTAAATATTTAGGGGTTCTCATACCTCGGAACCTGACTGACGTGTACAACCTAAATTTCCCCCCATTACTGCAAAAAGTCAAGACAGACCTCCAAGGATGGTCCCGTTCCACGTTCTCCTGGACAGGACGCTGTAACATCATTAAGCAGAATATCCTCCCGCGGTTCCTATACCCCTTCCAGACCCTCCCAATACAGATCCCACGCGCGTTCTTCCGATCAAAAATTGGTTTCTGATTTCATCTGGGCCGGTAAAATCCCTAGACTGAGACTACCGATCCTGCGACGCCCGAAGGCGGCGGGAGGGCTGGCCCTACCTGACTTCAATCTCTACTACATAGCATCTCACCTATCCCGAGTGATTGACTGGTGCCGCCATGGTGACGTCAAGCCATGGATTGAGCTCGAACAAGCTACAACTGACATTCCTCTACCAGTCTTGCCGTGGTGCAGCGGTCCAGTTCCCAGGTCTGTTAGATCCCACCCGACGGTGGGTTCCACGTGGCGGGTGACAAGTCGGGCATTTCCTAGGTTGGCATTGTCTGTGCAGCCGTCGCCCATGCAACCTATCATAGGTCACCCCGGATTCGCCCCAGGCTTGGATGATGGCTTATTCCGCCGTCTCCTGGACAGGGGCAAGTTCAGGGTTTTACATTTTTTGAACGGCCCCTCTTGGCAGACGATCGGTGCCCACTCCACAGACCCTGATCTACGGAACTTGGGAACATGGAGATGCCTACAACTCACTCACTCACTCACTCACTGTTCAACTTATTTATTAATGACATCGGGGAGGGTGTTAACAGCGATATTTCCGTGTTTGCGGATGACACCAAAATAGGGAGGGTAATAGACACGGACACTATAACATTACAGGAGGACCTGGATAAAATAGGGGAGTGGGCATTAATGTGGCAGATGAGGTTTAATGTCGATAAATGCAAAGTAATGCACTTTGGAATTAAAAATAAACAAATGGGTTATACAATTATGGGTATGCCGCTGGGGAAGTCAGAAATGGAGAAGGATTTGGGGGTCATTGTAGACCACAAACTGAAAGGTAGTTTGCAGTGCCAGGCTGCTGTAAACAAAGCTAGCAGGGTCTTGTCCTGTATTAAAAAGGGGATGTATTGCAGGGACAAGTCTATAATTTTGCCACTTTATAGATCATTGGTTCGACCTCATCTGGAGTACGCGGTCCAGTTCTGGTCACCAGTACTAAGAAAAGATGTCCTTGAGTTGGAAAAAGTCCAGCGAAGGGCAACCAAACTAATTAGGGGTATGGAGGACCAGAGCTACGAGACGAGGCTACTAAATTTAAACATGTTCACATTAGAGGTGAGGAGATTAAGGGGGGATATGATTTCCATGTACAAAATGTTTAATGGTGGTAGCAACATTAGCGATAAACTGTTTAAAATTAACTCCGTTACAAAAACTAGAGGCCATCACCTAAAATTGATGGAAAAAAAATTCCAGCACAAGGGGCGAAGGGGGTTCTTCACAGTAAGATCAGTTAGGGTCTGGAACTCACTGCCACAGGCGGTGATTTCAGCAAATAATGTGGAATTGTTCAAGAAACTTTTGGACGATTTCTTAAGGGACCGTAATATACAGGGGTACGGGTACTCCTAGAATGAGATCCTAATAGGTTGGACTTGATGGACTAATGTCTTTATTCAACCTCAAATACTATGTAACTATGTAACTTCCTGACATCCCTCCCGACGCCCTCAACCTACTCGCGGAGCCCCCCACCTTCGAGCAAACCTGCTCTGACACAGGTCCAATAGCAAAAACGCTATCTCTTTGTTACCAGATGGCTCTCAACATCGACCTAGACCTATACTTTCTAGACCAATGGGAACGGGAATTAGAGATCCACTTCTCACAGACTGAGAGAGACAGGTTGTTGCAATACTCCCTGAAGTCATCCATCTGCAACAAATATCAGGAGCTGGGCTACAAAATCCTCACGCGCTGGTACAGAACCCCCCATAAACTCCACCAGATGCTCAACGAAATACCAGACACATGCTGGCGCTGCGGCTCATCCCCCGCAGACATGCTCCACATTTTTTGGTCATGCCCCCTTGTGAGCCCTTTTTGGTCCCGGGTCCGTGAGCTTGCCCAAAAATTCACAGATCACACCGTCCCAATGGACCCGGCCTTCTTCCTTCTTCATCATAACCAATTCTCGCCTAAGAGTTACTCCAGATCGGTTCTTATCCACCTACTGAACGCTGCCCGAGCATGCATCCCATTACTCTGGAAACAGGTAACCCCGCCCTCGGTCAAGCTTTGGTTTTCCAAAATAAACGACATCAGACTCATGGAGGACCTCACCAGCTCCATCCGAGGCACCTCCTCCAAATTCTCAGCCGCATGGTTTTACTGGATAGAGTATACCTCTCCATCTGACTACCGCACGATCATGGATTGATAACTTATGGCGATGACATGTAGCGATCTACCCATCCTCCTCCACTTCAGCCCCCCCTACCCCCTCGCCCTCTCTTGTCTTGTCCTGTGTTCTCCACCCTCTGTTTATACTACAATCCTCCTTCTTCTCTCCCGTCAACGAGGTAACATCAGCAACATCCCACGACTGTACCCCCCACACTCAGGCTGGGGTCGTGAGAGGGTACCCTCCCCTCAAATGCGTTCCATTGACGCCAACGGGGTTCTCTCATGCTTCAATATACCATGTATGCTACCTTCTTGATGATGTTTTGATGTATGTATACCATATGCGCCCGGACCTGCGAGTCCCAACGGGCACAGTTTCTGTTTTTCTATACACAACAAATAATCTGTTAACCTGAACTAAATAAAGAATTTATAAAAAAAATTCCTACAAGAACCTAGAGGGCCTGGTATGACTTTTGGGGTAACCTCACGCACTTTATTTTTATTTTTAACTTGCGGGGGGGGGGTCCCTCCTAACATTCCTACCAGACTTAAAGGGTCTGGTATCAATTGGGGGGAACCTCACCCTCTCGTCTGCGGAGTATAAAAAAAATGTAATTATTTTTCTTTTGTCTAATGTCACTTTGCTGCAATGAAAATGCTTTCATAACGAATATTCGTACATACTACCGTTATCAAAATTTTTAATGTTTAACACAATAAAACTTTATTCTGGAAAGAAATTTGGGTGCATCCAAAATTTTCGTTATGTAAAATTTGTATTCATATTTGCATTCTGTATTTCTGTCATTTGGAAATTCAGATGCATCCAAAATTTTCGTTATTGGAAATTCTTATTCGTTTTTGCATTCAATATTTCTGTCATTCGGAAATTCGGATACATTCGAATGTACGAATTTTCGAAAATTCGTCCAAATAACAAATCTTTCCAAAACGAATCGCCCATGTCTACTGGGTAGAAGCTGCTGTCTGGACAATGTACAAAGGATTCATTACCCATAGATCCAGGTATCATACAGAGAAAACAGAAGCCAGTTGGTGCTCTACAAGGACTGTGACTACTCTTACAGGGTCATAGATTTACCGGTCTGCCCTCTGCCTATCAGTATTTTTGGAGGTTGCTCTTATAGGACCTGATGCTGCTACTTCTGTATTAGAAGATTCTGTCCTCTATTTTTGTGCTTTCAATATCTTGCATCCCTAAACCCTCTCTCCTGGGTTTTTTTGGTATTGAGCAATAAAACATAAAAAGACCCGAGACTTGAGCTTGATCATTACAAGAAGTTGTCGGTGTTGCTGGATCTGGAGACAAGTCAGTTAACCACAAAACAGGTAGGAGAACCCAAAATGACCAGCGGCTCCTGTGACGGTCATCCTTACGGAATGAAGTTGCAGTAACACATGATTAACCATCAACTATGCTCTTTCCTCTTGTCAGCATGTTTATAAGGAGCACATGTGCATGGCAGCAGAACCTGACTAGCTCCCAATGCTGCCCAGCATCTCCCAGTCTGAGTGCTACTGTACAGAAGAGAAGGCTGATATCGGGTACAGATTAAGATACATACGCAAGCTACTGTATATGTTAACATAAAATTAATTTTCTTTTTTTCGGAATACAGAAAACGCATTAAATATGTGTTTGATTTACTTTTTTATACACTAAACTATTTAGTCTGTAACACTGATCATTTATGAGTCAGGATAACAGCAACCTAACCGAAATTAATACGTTTAAGATAACTTCTGATTTCTGCACTTTCAACTTCATCATGCTCTATGTACTGCTTCATTAACAAAGCCTTAAAATGGTTCTGTCCCTTTCCAAACAAAATCCAAAATGCAAGAGAGAAAAGCTCGATTCACAAAGCTTTAACACAAGAATAACGATCTTAAAGGAGAACTATGAGATGAGTGATTTCAACTCACCTTATAGTTCTAGCCGACCTGTGACAATGAGACTGTCACAGGTCGGCTCAGTAGATCGGAAGGAACACATACCGGGTTCGCTCATCTCTTGATCCTGTCACGGCTCTCTGCCGTGACAGGGGGAGGGGCTGGATTCCCCACTCCCCGCTCCGATCTGTCAGCGCTGACTGGCGGAACGGACAGGGGAGGGGGCGGGTACAGCTGGCTCTGCCTCTAGATAGGCAGAGCCAGCTGTTACTCACGCAGCTGGGCGGATCTCGACGTCCATGTGGGGATCCGCTCCGGCTGCGGCGTCTCAGTATACCGCGAGCTGTAGCTCGCGGTATACTGAGCTTAGGGTAACGGGAGGACGCTAGTTTGTGTCCTCCCGTTACCCTAAGGACAACTATGGGGAAAAACACTGACCCCATAGTTCTCCTTTAATTTTTAGCCTTGTGACTGGAATTTACACATCAATTGGACTTGTCTCTCTTTTGAATATAAGGATCCTTTACCTGGCATATTTGCTTTGTAGATTGAGCCTAAAGCTGGCCATACACTAGTAGATTTTCTAAAGAACTTTCGTACGATGTCGGTGTTCTGCCGAAAGAGGAGTGAGGGAAGGAAGGGGCGAGCCAACCCGGACTACATGCACGGGCTACGAGCGCCCGGAGCGACTGAGAAGCTGGTGGTTTTTCAGCATTGCTGATTTTCATTATAATATATTGCTGGGACTTGTAGTCCTGCATAGCTGGTGGTATTCTGCATTGCTGTATAATGATTATACAGCAATGCAGAATAGCACCAACTACTTAGACATGTGCACCGGTAAAAAATTAATTTAGTTTCGTTTCGATTCATATTTTGCATTGTTTAGTTTTTCAGGATTTGGGTCCGAAATTCAATTAGTTTCGGGATTCGGATGAAATTCGTTAGTGGTAGTCTGTACGACATTTAGTTTGTTGGACGAAATTTAGTTGCAGCAAAGTTACATTAGAATTTTTTTTTTTTTTTTACAGTCTGCAGAAGAGGAAAAAAAAAAAAGCGTCAGGTTCCCCCCCAATTCATGCGGGTAAGGGGGCTTATTTGCATTGGGGTACCCCTTTAATTAAGGGGGCACCCAGATGCCGCCCCCCTTGTGAATGAGTAAGGGGTACTTATTTGGTAAAGCTGTGACTGAGAATTGTTTAGCAAGTTAAGCCCCTAAACACTAAAATGCCCATTTGCAATAAACTGCAATCAAGATATGAATTGGGTAATACAACGAACTGTATGGGTTCAATCTGCAATAGCAATACGTTTTGGATGCAGCTCCTGATTAAAAGCGTTTCCAGGGCTGGATTGTTTTATGCAGTCAGCACATACATTTCTGTACCAGCGAGATCAAATCAGTTTATGTAACATACTAAAACACTGGAATAATAAATTCAATTACAACGCAGAGGTGAGGGAATTTTTTTTTTTCCTCACCCAAACGTTAATTAAAGTACTTACCTTAAATTATGTATTTTAATCCGATCATCTTCTTCTTTCCTGTAGTTTTCAGCCTTCTATCCAGCTCTGCGGCAAATCTCCGACTCCTCTGAGCTTGCTGGCACGTACTCTCCCACGGTCTCTGCATGCGGGTGCACGCGCCCATAGACTTACCTTGTGTCTTTCCTCGCGTCCAAGCCGAAAATGTGAACTGCGCATGCGCCCGCCCCAAGATGCTTTGCGGCCGCCTGTGCAGTTTTCGGATGGGAGCGCGCAGGGAACACACAGGTAAGTTTAAACCGATGTTAAAGCGTTTTTTTTTTTACTTTTTGCATAGATCTACTGCTTGCTAGCAGTAGATCTATGCAAAAAAAGCTGAGGGTTTAGAAACCCATAAATGACGGATGGCATATTATTAACGGTCACAATGAACGATTTAAACAAAATACTTCATCAGTAAATCCGTTTCCTCGATAATACTGGTCTATGCGCAAGCGCAGATGCTGAGGTTGGCAAATTCGACTAGGTCAGCGTTCTCGACAGAACACCGGTATCTGCGCTTAGTATCGGCGGATTTTCACAAGTACGAGTACTCGTGAAAATGCCCAGTATTGGCACTGGTGCATCCCTACTTAATAATATAATGTATTGCTGGGACTTGTAGTCCTACATAATTGGTAGACATGTGCGATTCGTTTAGTTCCTAATAGAAATTGGGACGCAATTTCGGATATTCCGATGTATCAGAAATAACTAATACAAACGAATCTGAATTTCCGATTCCGAAATTCATTAGCGGTAGTCTGGACGAATTTTTTTTTCTTTTACAGTCTGCAGAAGAGGGAAAAGTGTGAGGTTCCCCCCCAAAAGTGTGAGGTTCCCCCCCAATTCATATCAGACCCTTTAGGTCTGGTAGGAATGTTAGGAGGGACCCCCCAAGTTAAAAACAAGAAAAAAAAAGTGCCTGGGGTTCCCCCCAAAATCCCTACCAGGCCCTTAAGGTCTAACATTCCTACCAGACCCTTGATCCGAGCACAGGCCCGGCAAGCAGGAAAGGGGGGTGATGATTGAGCGCCCCCCCTCCCTGCGCCTTACCAGGCCACGTGCCCTCATCATTGGGAGGGTGTCCCCATGCCGATGGGGACAAGGGCCTCTTCCCCACAACCCTGACCCGGTGCTTGTGGGGGTCTGCGGGCAAGGGGGCTTATTTGCATCAAGGTACTTCTTTAATTAAGGGGGCACCCAGATTCTGCCTCCCCTTGTGAATGAGTAAGGGGTACTTGTTACATAGTTACAAAATTAGTCAGGTTTTGGTGGAAGAGGGTTATTTACATGTATCTTTTTTTAGCGATTGTAACCCCATTGATGGGGCCTCACGGCAATCGCTGTATGCAATTGTGCACAATCGGGCGGTCCCGGGATCGCCCATATCTGAACCTAGCCTCAGTTTTTGTGATATACTCATACACACTGCACATTATTGTGAGTTTTATTGCTGTGAAGCTCTGTGATATACTCATACACACTGCACTTTACTGTGAGTTTTATTGCCTTTTAGGGCCCAAGAAAATGTTTGGCCCAGGGTCCAATCAGTATTAAAGATGGGCCTGGCCCAGGGGAAGGGTCAGATGCCTAGGGTGTGTGGGTGCTATGCCCTGGAGAATGGTCAGATACCTAGGGAGGGAATATTGTGCCTAAAAGAAGGCTCAAATGCCCAGGGAAGTGGTACACTCCCCAGGAAAGGGTTAGATGCCCAGAGAGGGGGTATTGTGCCCAGGAGAAGGGTGAGGGGAAGGCACCCGGGGGAAGGGAGGGTACACAGAAAACAGATTTGAGAGGGGGTGTCTGGGTATGGGGGAAGGGACTGAAGACAGATTTATATCCAGGAGAATGGGACACCTGGAGAAGGGCCTTTGCTAAAGAGAGGGGTGGCAATACCTGTAAGGGGAGGAGCTTTTATTGTATATCATGTAGTGATCTGAAAATCTGCCCCTGGTTAGACCCTCCACATGTGCCTGAGACTCTCCACATCAGGGGCCTAGCCTCCTGTGGGGTGGCCTGCTGCACCTACCCGCTGGACCACAGTCTGATGGGGATGTGTGATGGCCAATCCCAGAGATGTCATCGTGTATGTGTCATTCTAACTGCCCAGTCTGCCGTGCATTGGTTCTGGTCTGATATCAACTGAACCGAAGGGCTGCGGTGGCCGAAGCGAGCCGAAGGATCAGCCGAAGCTACGGCTAGATCCTTCAGCAGGTAAGTGAATAACACCCTATGTATTGATTTAGTAATTAACTATTTTAATGAATTTCAGGTTTTCTCACCTTTTTGAGTTCTTCCTGCAATTTTTTCAGTTTAATTTCCAGCTCTGTGACTTTGTCATTGAGATTTCTATGAAAATAAAATAAAAACAATTACTGCAGAACATTTGTAAAGCGAAACTCCAAGCAAACAGCTAAAGTTAAAATAAATAAAAAACACAGTTAAAATAAATAAAATAAAAAAACTGGTTTACCTACCAAAGCATCTATAATTTTATTCAGCCAGTCAAGTAATCTGCCAGAAAACCCAACCAGGTCTTTTCTCTGCTGCAGTTAAAGCCTACTGTATCTCCTTGTAAAAAAAAAAAAAACTCTCCTTGCAGAGGAGTTACTGCAAGGGAAAACTGCTCTTTAATGTCTATGGGACATCTGTAAAGCACTTTTATTTACCTGATGCCTGCTCCCACTGGTTTCCAGACCTGTGCAAGCAGCCTCTTTCTCCCTTCTCTTCGGCAGTCAGAGGCCCGCTGACGTCATCATGCACCATGCTGGGCCCATATCCCTGCAATATAGGTGAGGACACCAAGGGACAGTCCCAGAGCAGTAGCGTAGGGGACAAAGGTTAGCACTGATTGCTGGGGGAGTGGGATCAGGTCAGGGGATCAAGTAAAAGTCCTCTTTACAATATTCCTAGACATAAACGAGCAGTTAACCCCCCACCCAAAAAGTCTGCCTGCTGCTATACAGGGAAAAACAGGAAACCTTATCAACTTTTGTACTAGTTTTGTTTAAAAATACATGTAATATTGTATTGCATGCCTAGTTGGACTACTTTTTGTTTTTTAATATATTTACCTGGAGTTCAGCTTTATAGTAAATCTGTCATGAGAAATTTCCACTTCCTACCTGCTTCTGAAAATTATAGTTGCCTGGCTGTTATACTGACTGGCTTCAATAGTCACAGACATTGGGCAAATGAACAATTGCAAGGATAAATCACTGTAGTGTTATACACCTTAACCTCTCTAGCAGATCTAGCAAGTGTTGAACATTCCAATTTAGCTTCTTTTGTTCTTTGGTTCTGCTAAAATGCACTAAGCCATGCCTGTGTTATTATTTTACCTGAAAAAAATAATGTGACTGGCTTGCTAAGCAAAAAAATGTATACTCGATAAAGAAGTAGGCCGAAAGAACTGTACTCCATGCAAATGGAGGCAAATAACGCAGCATAGGTATGGATATTTATTGTTGGCATCTCAGTTCCCATCACCAGTGTAGGGAATCTCATACGCTGGCTCGAGTGTGAACTTCTGTGCATAGGCACAAAGACACGCACATTCGCAGTCAAATACCTCCCTGCGTACTAAGGATTTATAAAATCTCCTTTAATCACAGCAGTGCACATTTTTATGTGAATTTTCTTCCTACATGTTATGGACATTTCAAAAGGTTAACAGCAGTTAGGTAGACCAAAGACATTAGAGAAGGGTTTATTTTGGGCATGCACATGTTAGCTGTTGTACATGTGGATAGTGGATTGTACATGCTATAGATATACCCTATTTGTCAGTAAATTCTTTATATATATGATGTAGCCTGTGCATGCATGTCCACGTGCACGTGTCTGCGCATAGCACGGGTGCATAGTAAATACAGTGAGGATACACTTTGGTTGTCCATGTTTTATTGATGTCAGTAAACATACATATCCTTTGGCTCAAACCAGCATGCGATCAGGAAAGTCAGAGAAGGTTGTGAGTTAAAAGTCTTTATTTGCATACACGTTATGGGTTAGTGACTCAAGTTATGAATCAATATAGTTGTAATGACAGCCAATAAACCAGCATTTTTACAAAAAGAGGTCAACAATTACAGCCTCAGTTTTTCTCTCAGGAAGGTATACTTTAAACATGTCAAACATGTCCTCCTGCCACATGCAGCCATTTGCTCTTACCCAGATGCGGTTGCCACAGAGCTGGGAGGTCCAAGATCATTTTTGATCGCTTGAACCTGTTCTGTAAAAACACAAATCAGATACAACAATATCAAACTAAATATCTTTCTGGCATTTTTCTACTAATACAGGGTATAAAATATGTTTCCAATAATATAGCTGTTTGCATTTACTTTATAGTTAAACCTGATCTAATAACATTTGTTTAAAACTCTAGTATTAACAAGGTGTAATAAAAAATAAATTTGAATGTTGTCCACGTATAATGCTTTTTTTCAGTAAATCTTATAAATATTAATGTGACAGTGCTTATCTTTCAGGGATCTGATTTTAATAATCAGAAGTCTCTCAGTTTTAAAAACTGTATTTTGTACTTTATTACTCTTTGTACAAACAAATTTTTAGACTCTGAATATACCCACTAGTAAAGTCAAGTTGTTGTATGCTACAGACAATTCTAACACAATAATGAGACAATCTGATTGTAATTGTTCCCTACTGGTATAACAGTATCAAGCCAACTGTATGTCACATTTTATGGGTACTGACATGCACTGTCCGGTCAATGTTCACACCAGATGAAAATATTCTGATCAACTGTGCTCCTTTAACTGTTTAAAAAAAAAAATCTGGATGTATTCCTAAATGGACAGAATATTATTGGATATTGAGTTCTTATAGGTATATTAAGCATCAGAGATTGTTGATCCAGGGAATATCCGATTGCCTTGTGGGATCAGGAAGGAATTTTTTTCCCCTGTTGCAGCAAATTGAAACATGCTTTATAGCGTTTTTGTCTGCCTTCCTCTGGATCAATAGGGGGTAACTGTGGGCAAAGCGTTCTGTTTTAGGTTTTTCTTCTTTTTTTTTCTTATCTCTATAGGTGGAACTCGATGGACTTGTGTCTTTCTTTAACCTGACCAACTATGTAACTATGTACTTTTAGTGGCCTAGCATGCAAAATCCTTAGGGGTATTTTATCAGTATTTAAAAAAAAAAGTGCACTTTAGTACAAAGTACACTCATCCTTTTTCCCCTTTGCCCTAACCTAAACCATCCTCCTCCTCCACAGATGCATACTTACCTTAATCTGACAGCCGCGGCCTCCATTGTTCGTTTACATCCAGCACCGCAAGTCTCACTCTTCATAGAAGTCTATGGAGCTGTGTCCCGAGGCTAAAGAAGAAGGGAGACGGCCCTATAGAAGTCTATGGGGCTGTAATGCACAGGTGTGGCTAGGAGAGTAAGACTTGTGACACTGGATGTAAACAAACAAGGGAGGTCGCAGCAGTCGGATTGAGATGTACAGTATCTGTGCAGGGGGGAGGTAAATTAAGTTAGGTCAGAGCAAAAAGGGCAGGTTTACTTTGTCTTTAAAGTGCACTTATCTTTTAATGCTAAACATAAAAATGTCCACTGAGCTATAGAAATACATAAACAAACCTATTTTTTAAAGGTGAACTCCAGGCAAAAAGTTAGAACACAAATGAAATACTTATTTGGGGGCTGTTTTACCTGCCAAAAGATTTGTACTATTTTCCCAGCCTTGCTAGACTACTGATGAACTGACATTTCTCTACTGCAGAGATGCAATACGGTTAGGTAACGCAGCAGTGATCCCTCTGCTCTTTTCTCCTCATGTTTACATGTTCCTTGTCAACACAAGTGCCCTGCAGTACACCAGATTAGCTTAGTGCGCTGTCCTTCCCACTTATGTTTGAGCTCTGCTGTACAGAGGATTACAAAAGGCTGATACTAAAGCTAGGCATACTGTTGTATTTTTTCATTCAACTCGCAGCCGATTTGGCTTTAGTCATTGTTCGCCCAAAAATGTTCCATCCGGCTTTCTCGATTTTCTGATTGAAGGATACTGGAAGGAAGGGTGCGAAAGGGCCATCCACTGAACGAATTTCAGACAATTCATCAACAACCAATCCGGAATTCATACAGTAAAGCCATCTTTAGTCAAATTCAGCTGTTTACATGATCTTATTTTAAAACATTTTTTATGTTTTAGTGAATACATAATTGCATTAATTGGTGTAAAAAGTAAATATGCATGTTAAAAAGAGAATGTTCACTTAACGTAATGTTTTTTTGCATCATCCAGTCGTGTGTATGCAAAAATCCTGATTAGAGCTTCAGCCTGTTACTAAGCTAAACATTCAAAATACTAACGGGGTTATTCACAGAGCTGCTGAAGACAGCTGAGTGAATAACCGAGCTAAAGGGAAGTGAGCTGAATGCCGTTCGGCTATTAAGTCAGCCCTGTACGGCTGATTTCAGCCGTACATCGGCTAAAATCAGCTGTACATCAGCTGACTTCGGCTGCCTTCGGTTAGCCGAACATGCAGAGCACTGAGCCGAAGTGCAGAAACAGTTTGACTCAGCCGATCCAACATCTGGATCGGTGGAGCCTGCACACCACATGTAATGGTATGTAATATGATTACATGCGGTTAGAAAACACTCTCCCTGGATGCACAATCAAGTGATTGATTCCTAACCAAATGTAATCATATCACATACCATTACATGTGGTGTGCAGGCGTTTACATGCAACTGCTGTCACCTGATCATTAACTTGAATGGGTGACAGCTGCCGCATGTAAATGCCAGATTAGTGATTCCTGCTGCCGGAAAACGCAAGTTTCTGACATAGGAATCCCTAATCGCAATTAAAGAAACTAGTTTGAATGGAGCCTATTATACTTCTACTGCCCCCCCATACACATAAAAAAAATACTACCCATGCACATGTAAAATAATCAAATAATCAAAAAATACTACCCCTGAACATATAAAATAATACACCCCTCCCCCCATACTCATAATGTGGCCGTTAAAATCCATGTCGCGCAGTCCGTGTGTTTATTGGGGTTTTTAACGGAGGGACAGAAAATTGACGAATCCATCAGTCAAGCAACCACTGAACCTGAGAAGAAATTTAGACAAAAGAAACAGAAGGGCGCCCACCTAGTGCAGATAATCCTTTTAATTTAGTACGCAGTAAGCTGACCCCAGAACAGGCACTTACACAGAATGGCACAGTACAATGCAATAAACCCCGCTGCAAACTTTGCCAACATACATGTGACAGAAATACAGCGAGTCACAATAAAAAAATGTACGCCATTAAGGGGTCATACTCATGCATATCTGCTAACATGGTGTATATGATAGTGTTCAGCATGTGACAAAGGCTGTTACATTGGGGAAACTGGCCTTAAGCTGCAGCTCAGGATGAACCTACACAGGAGCTCGATCAAGAACCACAAAGAGGATGAGGGAAACATTTGAGATGAAAATGATTTTACTGTACATTTCAACACCATAAAGGAGGGACTTAATGTGGATTCTGGTTTTCTGACACACTACCAGAACTTTTTATGAATCTACAGGACATTGCTTACCTTTTTTGCAGGGAGTAGTCTGTAAGGAGGCACGATCGATCTCTGGTGACCTAGTGGTTGATTGGTAAGGTCTGCTGCAGACCAATCAATCCTTTCGGCCAGCGTTCACTGAAAGATATCAGAGCGCTGGTCGAAAGCATCCGAGTGCCGCGTACCTGACTTGTGAGCTGGCTGCGGGCCACATAGTACCGGCTCGCAGGTCACAACTAGCCCACGGGCCGGTACTTTGAGACCACTGGCCTAAATGTTTTGGGGGCTGCAAAAATGCTAGAATCTGCCGCCCGAGGCAAACACCTTGTTTGCCTAGCGGCAGATACGCCCCTGTATACCATATTGAGGAAAGTTCCTTTGCTATCTCTTATAACAGATATAATAATAGAAAGAGAATATATAAGAGAAAATAATAGATATATATGCCAATATGCCAAGTTTAGGGTGCTCTAAAGTAACGACAAAAGCCTAAGTGAACAAGTGGACAGAAAGTCTTTCCAACTCGGCACAAGCAATCGGCAAAATACAGCAGTTTTGATGGATTATTTTCACATCTGTGAAAATATGCAAAGAGCAGCTTTGCAAATAGTTATATCTATCAAAATTGATATTCGCCATGAAAAAAAGCAAACCATTGATTTTAACCTTTCATAAATAGGCTTTCACGATTGCAATTAAAATAGCCTTTTATGCCGCTTAGATGTCTACAGCTACATGAGAAATTGATATTAAAATTCTGGGGTAGACTAGAGAGCTGAACCTTCCTCACACTTCTTATATCTTTTCACATTATGTTCCAACTACTTCTCTCAGTCTCCCCTAGATAAACATTTTGGCAACATCTGAGAGAGGCTTAGAAATTGCTCCTCAGTTAATCAGAATTCTCTATGTTAAAAAAAATACTGCAATCTCAACTTCACCATCATTTCTGACAAATGTTACCTTCTTTAGACATGGCTTCCAAAATACTGTTGCAGGCCAGAGTAAGATCAGAGATGCTCTTCCATTCATCTTCAAGAGATTGGGGAGCTGGTGAAAATGCTGAAATAAGAAAATAAAGTCAGGACAGAAGATTCTGTAATGCCAGTTTAACCCTTACAATGCCAAGGTCTTTTTTTTAACACGTATAATGCACATTTTAGGCCTGAAAATACTTAAAAAATTGTATATCTTACTGCACTCCTTACCGGATGTCCTAGGAGATTATGTCAGTATCTGGGTGCTTGCAGCGACCACGGAGGCACCGTGAAACCATATAGAAACTACAAAATGTCACCAGCACTCCAATAAGTAGATTCAACAAATGTCCATTTTAATGGCAACGGTCATCAGGCTCAGAATGCCTGAGCCTGATGACGGGGACCCTGCGTGGCCCCGAAAATACTTGCGATTTGAATGACCGTTGTCATTAAAAGGGACATTTGTTGAATCTACTTATTGGAGTGCTGGTGACATTTTTTTGGTTCCTGAAAATACTTCAAACCCCCAAACATTATGGGGGTTATTCACAAAGCTGCCGAAGGCAGCCGAGTGAATAACCCAGCTGAAGTTAAGTGGGGCGAACAACGTTCGGCTAATCCCTACGGCTCAGTATGGCTGATTTCAGGGGTACATCAGCTGCCTTCGGTCAGCCAAACATGCTCTGCATGTTCGGCTGAGCCGAACACTGAGTCGAAGTGCAGAAGGACTTCGACTCAGCCGATCCAACATCTGGATTGGCTGAGCCGAAGCTCTGGCAGCTCACTCGCTGCCGTTCGCCCCTACTCACATAGGGACCGAACGGTTCGGCTCGGCTATTCTGCTCGGTACCCCCGTGGTACCGGGCAGAATAGCAAATCAGTGAAAATAGTTTTTTTTTTAAAAAGGGTAATTACAAAAAAATGTAGATATATAGTTAAATAAAAAATAAATAAAGATTTTTTTTAGAAAAGAAAAAAGAGAATTCTTTTTTTGTTTTAAATGGGCGGAGCTAGCTGTTGGCTATTCATTGCAGCCTTGTACGGCTGATTTCAGCCATACATCGGCTAAAATCAGCCATACATCGTCTGCCTTCAGTCAGCCGAACATGCTCTGCATGTTTGGCTGAGCCGCCGTGCAGAAGGATCGGCTGAGCCGAAGCTCTGGCAGCTTACTTGTTGCCGTTTGCCCCTATTCTCATAGGGGCCGAACGGCAGTGAGTGAATAGCCAAATGCCTCCGAGGCAGCGAGCAGAATAGCAGAAATAAAATAGAAGAAAACGTAAATAAATGAAAAAAAATTTACAAATATTTAAAATGTTAAAAAAAGTTAAGAATTTTAAAAAAAATTTAAGATAAGAAAAACAAAACAAAACCCAGCATGGGATCCCCCTCCCAAACCATACCAGACCCTTTAGGTCTGGTAGGAATTCTAGGAGGGACCCCAAGTTAAACCCCCCAAAAAAAGTCATACCAGGCCCAAAAATGGGGGAAAAGACATGGGGTCCCCCCTAAAATTCCCAACCAGACCCTTGATCCGAGCTCAGGCCTGATAGGCCTCAATGATGACTTGGCGAAATAACAAAATAAAAACAATAAATAAATAAAAAAGAATTTAAAAAAGAAGCACGCTGCTCCAAGCTTGCTCCTGTGATAGACTATAGCTTTAATACAAATTAGTAAACTAAACAAGAGATTGTAGTTAATCACAGGAGTGAGCGTGGAGCGGTGGCTACTTTACAACACACACAAGGACCATGTGGGACAAAAGTAGCCACCCTTTAGGGTTCATTCACAACAGTGAATTGCAGGACACAAGGAAAACCAAGTGGTTTTACACAGGTTACCACAACACGCAGTATTGTATCAAAAGAGGCGCAATATGTTGCACTGTCATTCATTTTGAATGGCACCCAAATGCACCTACAGAATGCACCACAACACACTTGCGCTTTAGTGCACCACCAAGCACAAATGTGAACAATCTTGACACACCCAGTGGTGATGAGTGAATTATTTTAAAAAATCACCAAAAATCCTGAACATGTGTGTAAACTCTGTCTAGTCCACAAAGGATCAAAACTGCACAGATTCTTAAAATTGTGTTATAATCTGCCGATCAGATAAACCTACACCCAGATATTAATGAGAATAAAAAGTGATTAATTGGCAATCCTTATGATTCAAACATCCCTTCTTATTGAAGAGTCTTAACATTGTACAGCGGGCCACAGACCTTACAACCATCGCAAGACTTTTGTCTTGCGATGGTTGTAAGGTAATTAAAAAAACGTACGATCTGCCCATCTCATCGGAAAACTTTCTGATTCCCAGAATGCTATACAGAGCTCTGTCCCCTTCTTCAAAATGATTGGCGGTAATGGCACAGCACCAAAATGTAGACTATTTGTGTATCATTCGGCTCTAGATCCTCAAATCATCTCTGAATGTGTGCCGACACCTTCCTTCTGAAGGGTGGCTACTTTTGTTCTTCATAGTCCCTGTGTGTGTTGTAAAGTAGCCACAGCTCCAAGCTCACTCCCATGATGGATTATAAACTCACGTTTAGTTTACTAATTTGTATTTACGTTATAATCTATCACAGGAGCAAGCTTGGAGAGGTGGCTACTTTACAACACACACAGGGACCATGGGGAACAAAAGTAACCATCCTGCAAAAGGAAGGGCATTGCCAGCACCAATTCAGAGATGATTTGAAGACCTACAGCTGAGTAATGCACAAATATGCTACATTTTTGTAGGTACTTGAATGCATTTTTAAGATTTAACTCCTGAATTTAGTGTCACTTTAAGCTTTGTCTATGTATTCCTTTTCTTAAAGTAGATGTACACCCTAACTTGAGGACATTTAATTTTTTAAATGACTGTGTAGCATCAACTACCATGTTTTTTATTTCAATAGTTAAACGCTTAAAGACCAGGAGGGGAATTTATCAAAACTGGAGCAGACAAAATCTGGAGCAGTTGCCCATGGCAACCAATCAGCTTTTCTCTTCAGTTTGTACAGTTAAGATTTGAAAATGAAAGAGAGAAGCTGATTGGTTGCAGTGTACAGCTGCTCCAGATTTTGTCTGCTCCAGTTTTGATAAATCCCCCTCCAGGTGGCCAGGCCATTTTTCAGTATTTAGTGCTGCGGTATTTTGACTGACATTTATTCCGTCATGCAACGCTGTACTGAAATGAATTTTACACCATTTTTGGGGACAGATAGAGCTTTCTTTTGGTGGTATTTATTCACCACTGGGATTTTTATTTATTTCTATATTTCAGAAAATTTACTGAACATTTTGAGAAAAAAAGTTTATTTTACATCATGTTAGGAAACAATCATTATTACCCTATTTTTTGGTAAAATATAAAAGACAGGGTCATGTCGGGTAAATAGACACCAAACATGTCATGCTTAAAAATTGTGCGCACCCGCGAAATCGCAAAAAACTACCATACCCAAAATTGACCATAGGCGACGCTTTAAAAGCTTTTACCACTCATCAGTTTAGTGTTATCAGTGATTGACAGTCTTAAAATGATTGCTCTCACTGCAATGTTCGCGGCGATATGTAACATGGGCGGCATAATGGACGCAATTGTCGTTTTCGCAGGTATGCATGTTTGCATGCGTGTATGTATGGGTGGGGGCTTTAAAAAATGTTTTTGGTTTTTTTTAATTCTTTTTTTATATGTGACTTTAATTTTTTTTTGGAAACTTTAATTTTTTTTCCTATTTTTTTTTTCCACTTAACTTTATTGCTATCACATAGGGGGGTTTCTTAGCCCCCTATGTGATAGCAAAAGATGTAACAGGTCCTCTTTATGGAGACATAAGGGGTCTCCAAGACCCCTAATGTCACCTAGGAACCCCAGAAGAAGCTGATGATCTGCTTTATCAGCTTCTCTCCAGCGTCTGAAGCTGGAGAGTAACACAAGAATGCGGAAGTGATGTAATATACATCACTTCTGCATTCTGGCAGCGGAGAGGGGACTGGAGGGAGATCGTGTACCGATGACAGAGGCACTATGCTG
The DNA here is from genome assembly GCF_000935625.1 of Nanorana parkeri. Lineage (NCBI taxonomy): Eukaryota > Metazoa > Chordata > Amphibia > Anura > Dicroglossidae > Nanorana > Nanorana parkeri. Next base: position 159,873 of record NW_017306301.1, on the reverse strand, counting down.
GTCCCAGGCTCGCAGCAGGCACAGCAGAGCCCAGGACCAGCGTGACAGCGGGAGGGAGGGGGGGAGCCGCGGAGGGGGCGCACGTACCGGGACCTCATACAAGCGATCCGCCGGCTTTACAGCCGGCGGATCGCTTGTATGTCAGCGGCACGCACAAGGGGGCTTGGCTGAGCGGACGTCTATAGACGCCGGCTCAGATCTAGAGAGCTCCTGGCTGGCCGTTTTTTTACAACGGCCGGCCAGGAATTGGTTAAAGTGTGCAGTTCCCCCTCCCAAAGAATACCAGGCCCTTTAGGTCTAGTTGGAATGCTAAAAAAAAAGCCCGGGACCGGTGTGACAACGGGAGGGGGGACACGGGCTGGCAGCTCATACAAGCGATCTGCCGGCTCTATAGCCGGCGGATCGCTTGTATGCTAACAAGCATCGGTGCCTGGGCGTGGCTGAGCGGACGTCTAAAGAAGCCCGGCCGGGAGGTAGTTAAGGTACTTGAATTCATTTTTTATTAAATTCCTGAGTTTACTGTCACTTTACATTTTACATTCAGCTTGGCTTGAATACAGCAGCAGCACTCATATCCCTGTATACCCAAATTATTCCTCAAAAATTTTAAATATAGACGTTAGGCAAGTGTTTGCTAGAAATTGGATAGCTAGAAATTGGATAGCATCAGGACAGTATGTAAGTACTTAGGCCCCGTTCACACCTAGGCGTTTTGTTGCATGTATTTGTCCGCACTGAAACGATCAAGACTAGAAATCCCATTTATTTCTATAGCCCCTTTTCACACCTGAGCATAGCGTCGTGCGTAGAAAACACCTGTCACTGGAAAAAGTACATGAGCTTCTTTTTTGCAGATCAGTGCGATTTGTCCCCATTAACTCAATAGGCAAAGCTTGGAAACACGCGACACAATTGTTTTGCGCTTTTACATGCGCTTCCCATTTACATCAATATGTCACTACCTCACAAAAACGCGCGACTTAACCACTTGCTGCCCAGAGCAATTTCTTACATTTGCACACACATGATAAAATCTGAATTTTTGGCTAGAGAACATCTTCAGACCCACAAACAATGATATATTTTCTGAAAGCAGAGGCCCTGTAGAATTAAAAAAATGCTAGTTGCAATTTTTTATGTTGCACAGTATTTGCGCAAATGTTTATCAAACAAGTATTTTTAGGATAAAATACACTAAAATGAAATTTAGTGCACAGAAACAGAATAAAATACCCAATTTTTTGGTAAAACATAAAAGATGGGGGACACGCCGGGTAAATAGATACCAAACATGTCAAGACTTAAAATTGCGTGCGTCCGTGAAATCGCAAAAAACTACAATAACCAAAATGTCCCAAAGGCGACGCTTTTTTACGGCTCATCAGTTTAGTGTTAACATATTGATGGGCCTCGAATTATTGCTCTCTCTCCGACGCTCGCCATGATATGTAACATGTGTGGCGCAATTTTTGTTTTTGCACGTAGGCGCATCCAACGCATGTTTGCTTTGTATGTGCGTGCACATGGGGCGCGGGGGACTTTAAAAATGTTTTTTTGCATTATCATTTTTTTTATCTGTTACTTTATTTTACAATTTTTTTTTCTATCACATAGAAGCCAATGATCTCTCCTCCGATCCATCAGGAGAGACCCACCGTACCGGTCCCGGGCTCGCATGGGACAATGGAGCCCGGGAAGCCGACAGCAGTGGTGGAGGGAGGGTGGGTTGACACACGCCGCAGCACTGTACAAGCAATCCGGCACCTGTATAGACGCCAGATCACTTGTATTTAAACAGCAATCGCCGGCTGTTTAAAACGGTAACAAGAACATGGCTGCAGCAGCAGCCGTGTTCTTGTTGTATAACCACTTCTAGCAGATGATATACATTTACGTGAACACGTTGGAAGTGGATAATATACGCGTGCAAACGCAAAACACAACTCACTGAAAGCTATTACAGTGAAGAATGTCCACTCAGAACATGTTACATCACATAAAGATTGCAAGATTGCAAGAAAAAGAAAAAAAAACACGACGGAATGCAACTGAGCGGAAGTGAATTGGAAGGTACAATCACAAGTCATCGTACCCTAGATTGACCTCCGAGTACCTTCCAGTTTTGGTGGGAATGCACCCTTAAGGTTTCATCCTGACTTTTCTTAAGCTGGCCATACACTGTTCTATTTTTTTGTTCAACATGTGAGCTGAAGGAAAAAAATAGAGAAGATTCCTCCATCAATGCTACGAGCGCGTTAATCGAGGAATCCCTATTGCTTCCATGGTATAGAATACCCAAACAAAGATGGCAGCCCATTGGCTGCCAGCTCTGTTCATACAAATATTTTTAGGGGAAATATTACCCACCTGATATTTTCCTTTTAAAATAGAAAAAGAAATTGAGGACAGAGTCCGAAATCTCTTTTTCTGCAGCATCTATTCTAAATGAATGGAAACAGAGGCTTCCCACACATTCAGAAAATATTTCCTATCATCCAGTTTCTGAATGGGAAGAAGCCTCTGTACAGAGTGCTGCTACCCATTGGGAAAGTCATGAATGAACAGGAAGTGATGTAAAGCACTTCCTGTTCATTCATAACTGGGGACACACAGTACTATGTGTCCCCAGTTATTTACAAACACTTGAGTGATCAGCTGATCGCTCCATCATTTGCTCTGCACAGAGGATCGGTACATATCACTGATATGTACCGATCCTCCTCTGCTCAGCCACGCACAGAGGGGGGCTCAGCCTGCAGCTTCTCCTCTGGATGCCCGCTGCTCTCCCTCATCTGTATGCAGCAGGGATCAAAGGAGAAGTGAAGCACTCCAGCCGGCGGGAGGGAGAGAGCTGCCAGCTGTCAGATCCTGGCCAAGCTGCTCTCTCTTCACTGCTCGGCCATGCTGCTGTGACAGCTCCCCCCGCGGCTGCAGGCAGCACTTCCTTCACTTTTCCTCGGATCCCGGCTGCATACAGATGGGGGAGAGCAGCGGGCATCCAGAGGAAAAGCTGCAGGCTGTGTTCTGTGCGTGGCCAAACGGCGGAGGATCGGTACATATCAGTGATATGTACCGATCCTCTGTGCAGAGTTGTGCCACCCCACTTCTCCCTGATGGCTGTGCCCCCCCCAGCACCCTCACCTGAGGCGAGAGCCTCAGTCGCCTCGCTCTCGCTACGGCCCTGATATTACATCACATTCAGCTGTCATTTTCTGGCTTCTGTAGCTGGAGAGAAGCTGGTAAAGCAGATCTCTGCATCATCAGCTTCCCTGGGGGTCCCTAGGTGACAAGCCTGTCTGTGTAAATTGGCTATAATATAGGCGGCACACACAGTGTCCAAGTGAACTAAACCGAACCTTCACTTAAAAAAAAACCGACGCCTGCTGGCCCGACTGCATGTACATGACGAACTCCCGTCGCAGAATGAAGAATCTGACAGATTCCGGCAAAATATAAACAATTGAAGAATGTAAACCAGGCCCCCCACTACGTCATGTCCTCTCTATGGTATACGCACTGCTAGAACCCCACACCGAAGAGGGCAACACCACATACGTTACCAAGTGGGAAAATGAACTGGGGCTCCAGGTCACCCCTGACCAGCGAGACAAACTGATATATCTTACTCATAAGACCTCTAGATGCACCAGGATACAGGAATGTAACTATAAGATCCTCACAAGGTGGTATAGAACCCCCGCAGCCCTCCACAAGATCTATCCCGAGGTTTCCTCAACCTGTTGGAGGTGTGGCCAAGCCGAGGGTACCATGCTGCACATTTTCTGGACATGTCCAGCTCTCCAGGAATACTGGACAGCGATCAGACTACTTCTGCCCAAATTTACTGATCGAGTCATTCCGCATGACCCAACGTTTTTCCTTCTGCACCACAATGCATTCCCAAAAAAGGGGTACTTGAAATCAGTGTTACCACATCTGCTCAATGCAGCGAAAGCTTGCATCCCTATGCTATGGCGAAATACCAGACCACCCTCGGTGAAAATGTGGCTAAGCAAAGTTTGTGAAATCTGGCGAATGGAGGACATGACGGCATCGACCCCTGAATTGCAAACCTCCTTTAATAAAATTTGGTTTTACTGGACGGAATTCCTACACTCTCCAGAATACCAGACTCATTTCACCTCAGACCCAGGTGCAGACCATCAGATACGCTGAGTGAGTCGGATGTAGTGGCTCACCTGGCGGGATCCATCTTTTGTCCCCTCTTCTTCTCTTCCTAGTTTCCACTCTTCCTCCTCTGTTCTCCACCTGCTAGTATGTGTCCCTGACCTTACAGGTCCTGATATAGGTGTACCCTAGATCACTATGATAGCACGAAGATGTGGATAACTCAGAGGCCAGTCAAACTGAGATGGACAGATACATCCCTTGATGACGATAAGCCCCTGCTATGGGTTCCATGTATGATATCATGGTCACAAGTATATGAGTAAAACGCCGCACAATCAAATGTCCGTGAAACATGCAATCTAGGCCCCAGCGGCCAGTACTATCTCAAAAGATCTACATAGTCGAGGGGCTACACATCTACAAGTTTATGAGTGACAAAACAGGTAAATCTAGAGTGTTATGAAAGGTGTCAAGACCACGCAGGCTACCCCTTCCCTTTCTATGTTAGTTGTGTATGTATTTCCATGTATATACAATGTTGTGTAATATGCCTATATTGGAAAAGTTACAGGATCCATGCACTGACACAGCTGCCTATCATCCTGACTGCATTGTATTTTTTTTGTATAGTCATACAGTGTATATGTGTGGACAATCCTGTTCCGAAAATAAAGAATTTATAAAAATAAAATAAAATATAAACAATTGGACGGAGCTAGTGGTGACATCAACGCTAGTTCCGCCCAACTGTTTACATTTGGCCGTCACCTGCCAGAGTCTTCTAGCAGGTCCAGGGGAAATGAAAACAACTGGGCGAAGCCGGCCGTGATGTTACGGCCGGCTCCGCCCAGTTGTTGTTTAATGATAGATCAGCTCCACCCAGTTGTTGTCTTTTACGGGGAGAACGGTCGGCTTTGGCTGACCTTTTTCCCCGCTTTGGCTGACAGTACAGCTCAGCCGAGCCGAAACATATGCGTTCGGCTCGGGTGAGCCGCTCGCCTGCCTTCGGCTGCTGTACGGGCTATAGTGAATAGCCCATACAGCAGCCCTTCAGTTCGACTGAACCAAAAGGCCCTGGTGGCTGAAGTGAGCTGAAGGATCGGCCGAAGCTACGGATGGATCCATCGACTCTACAGTGAATAACCCTCCTGGTGCAAAAAAGTACACCTGCAGTAAAATTAAATCACAGCAGATTTACAGTACTTCTGAACCAAATCCCTCAGTCACTGCCCCAGAACTGCTATAAGGTCTGTAAATCGGGGAATGACTTCTCCCATCAAAGCCTGCTTTGTCAACATTGCCTTTGTTTGTTTTTTTTAGTTCTTTTGTTTGCAGTTCCAGACAAAAACAGCAACTAGCAGATAACCAAGCATTTCTGCATGTAGTAGAAAACCATAAACTGAGGAGAAAATATGATGCCTTGGCTTAAACATGGTAACTTAGGGATGTAATACAGTTTTAATGCATATAGACTATAGGGGAGAGAAGTGGAGGGAAGTGCCATCACACTGGGAATATGGAGATGGTGGGAAAGAGATGGAGGGAGGTGAAGGAACGAAGCGATCAGGCTGGATGACACAACTCATGGCAGGCTCAGTAGTCTGAGGAATCAATTTGCAGCATAGTATTTTTGCAATCATCAGAGAAGGTAAAGTCATGCCAGTAAAACCAAGTGAGATTGAACTTCTCCTCCTGATGGGTCAGAGATGCTGTGAGGTTTTCCATCAATTGAATCTCCCTGTTTTAGAGAGCCACAGAGCTTGAGATGGGGGACAGGTCTGCTTCCATAGGCAGGGAATGCATTGCTTAAAAAGGTGAATCAGAAGGGATTTTCTATACCTCTTTCTCGAGAATTTCGTGAGATGGAGAAGGTTGTCCGCAGGTTCAGTCCCTAGATTAACATCAGTCAGCATTTTCACAATGTCCTGAACTTCCCTCCAGGAGGAAGTCAATCTAAGGCAGGGCCAAAACACATGCAATATGGAGCCCTTGGCCTCGCTGCACTGCCAGCATGAAGGAGTATTGGGATAAATCTTGTGTAAGACGAAAGGCACTCTGTATCACCGGGAGATACATTTATAATTGGTCTCCTGAATCCTACTGGCAGTGGATGCATGGTGAGCGAAATACAGAATGTGTTCTTTTTGGTCCTATGTCAGCTTCAAGTGCAGTCCCTCCCATTTGCTCAAAAACGGAGGGACAAAAGAGTCTGAGTGTTGGATAAGAGACTTATAAGTCAGAGAGAGGGGGTGACGTACTGAACTGTTTTTAGAGCAAAGACAATCGAACCAAGTTCACTGGGTCAAACATTCATACAAAGGTAACAGAGTAGAGAGAAAGTGGATAAGTTGTTGGAGTCTCCGGGGATCTAAAGAAGGGTCTATCAGGGCCTGCACTGTGTCCTGAGAAAGAAGAGGTAAAGTCCTTAAGTCTAATTTTGGAGGCCTGATAAAGACGATTGAAATGGGGATCATTCCAGCCAGGGGAGAAATCCGGATGGCCTCAAATGGGGATCATGGGTGATTGTGTCTTACGCAAACTCGGTTTCCCGAACACCACGTGGATTATGTTTACTGTCGGCCCTTTCATGGGGTGAGATATCAGTGTCCCAAGATGGCGAACTTCCAACCGGGGATCCCCCATAATGGCCACTTAGACGCAGCTTGTTCCAACCTGATCATATGTTTATGGTGAGGTGAGTTCTGCGATCACTCCAGAATCCTGGAAAGGTGAGCAGCTTCATAACAAAGTATTGGGTCTTTGAAAACGTATCCTCCGTGTATCTTGAGCAACACCAGTAATGTAGAAGATATGGGAGGAGGAGAGTTTGCTCAAATGAATCGCAAGAAGACTTGTCATACGTTTCACAGGAAAGAGGCGGAATGGCAATCGGTAGTGTCTAAAATAGGTATAGCACTCTAGGAAGCATGTTAATTTTCAAGATCGCGATCCTACCAAACCATGTGTGTGTCAGAGTTTCCCATCTGGACATGTCTTGTTTAATCTGATGGAAAAGCGGTATGAAATTAGCCGCAAATAACCCATCCAGGGTAGGAGTGACCCAGGTACCCAGATTGGTAATACAGTCCTTCGCCCATTTAACCCCTTTAACCCGGGAGACGAACACTGTACATCCCGCCAGGAAGTGCCTATATGACTGGCCACGTACACTGTACGTGACGAGTTATTTAAGGCTCTGTAATGCCGGTAACTGCTGATTCTCAGCGGTTACCAGTCATTAATGAATGCCTCAGTGTTGAGGCATTCATTAATGAAATAGTTAAGCTTTTGTAAAAGCTTCTTTCTTTCATGCAAGAATGAAGCCGTTACATACAAATATGGGAGTGCTAAATAGCGATCCCGTATTTGACCGCTAGAGGTAGCAGAGTGAGTCACCTCTCTGCTATTCGTTTTGACAGCTCGATAGACTGGCCAGATGTTTATGATACATTTCAAGCGCAGTGTTACAATGTATCTCTGTGCCTAAAATGTATCACTTCTGATCGTCAGAGCTGGATTTAGACCTTTAGTGAGATCTGATTCTGACATGCTTTCAGGATCAGTCTCTAAGGTTATTATTAGCAGTTCCTAAATTTGGAGCAGCCTAATAATAACCAAAAATTAAAAAAGTTAATTTATCAAGCAGTCATAGTGACTGCTTGATATAAACTGACAAAAAAAACAAAAGTTGTATTTTTTTTACACTTTTTTTTACAAAGTGCAAAAAAATTAAATAATAAAGTGTAAAAAAATTAGGAAAATAAAAATGATATCTAAATATAGTTTTTATACTATAATTATTATAAAACATTTAAAAAAATTAATAATAATCAAAACTTGTGAAAAAAAGTGTTTTAAGTTTTTTCCTCATTTTTTTAAATATTTTATTAGAACTAAGTGAGGCGTTAGGTACACATTTGATATAATTATATAGCCCTATCTGTCCTCTAAAAAACAATATATAATATGTGTGGGAACATTTAGTAAGAAAGTATATTACTGCCGTGGAAGAATCACACACCAAAAATGTAAAAAGTGTGTCAGTCATTTATGAACAGAAACTGAAAACTAGCTCAGTCATGAAGGGGTTAAACAGAAAAGCGGATCTTCGTGAAGAGATACGTTTTGGGGAGACCGTGATATTGAGAGCTTCCGATTTGTGATAATTTATCATAAAATTAGATAGGGCTCCAAACCTATTCAATTAATGTAATAAATTGGGAAGGGTGGTCTCTGGGACATTAACTTTACAGCACAGACACTAGCAAATTATGCATTAATGAGGAGCTTCAAGTACACCTGAGCAGATTCACTTGTTTTTCTATAGCTAAGAGTAAAATAGGTTGCACAAATACTGTGCAATTCGGGCTAATTATCTCATTTAGGTCTTCAAGGTTAACCTGTCACAAGCCTGGACAATTCAAAGTAAGCACATGATAAGAAAATGCATAAGCAGAGGTTAAAACTGCTAACTGACATTTAGTACACTCTGCTTAATTGGAAGTTGTTTTTTTTCACTGAGAAACATTTAATAATATATAAATAAAGATTACTGTTAGTAATGTGTTCCTGAGAAGATGCGGGTGCAGCGCTTTCTTTCTCTGGAAGAACCACATCTGTTTCCAACACCTCTTCTATGGACTTCTCAAAAGAGTCAAACGTCATCTAGGACATACAAAGGAACAAACAGATCAATTCAGTAGAGCTGGAAATCAGAAGGAGCAATCCATTACACAACCATCATTACATCAGAATGTATATGTAAAACACTTTGGTAGCAAATATATTTATTTTACTGGTTCAGTTTATGGCAGAGAAATTACACTGAGAGGAAATAGATGTGGTACTCACCAGTTCATCCCTTGATGGGTCTGGCTGAGGAATAATATCAGGAGGAGCCAACTCATCACTATTAAACCTAATAAAAATATGTAAAATATTGTTTGCACAGCTTGAAGTGAACATCATGTCATAACAACATTTCCGGCTCTAAAATACAAAGGTCAACCATAAAGAGTGCAAAGTGCTGGCAAGGGGAGACTCGATGAGTGAAGGTGAGCAGTAGAGATTAGTTTTGAGTTCAGGTTTCCGATAAGGGGGTCCTCACATATCTGGGCCTCCCCCTACGTAAATGAGTAAGGAGTACTCCTCCCCTCCTCTTTCTCTTTCTGTAGGGGTCCCCCAAGGCTCTGTCCTTGGACCCCTTCTCTATCAATACCTCCTCCCTTGGTCAGTTAATAACCTCACATGGCTTCTCTATCTCTATGCCGATGACACTCAAATATATCTTTCTACTCCACAACTCACCCCCTCAGTATCCTTGTGTGTCACTAATCTACTAACTGACATATCAGTCTGGATGTCACAACACTTCTTAAAACTCAACCTTTCAAAAACTGAGCTCATGATATTTCCTCCTGCCCGTGCACCTTCCCCAAACTTTTCCCTTGAGATTGTTAACACAACTATCCAGCCCTCCCCCCATGCCAAGGTCCTAGGTGTCATCCTTGACTCGGACCTCACCTTTCTTTCCCACATCCAATCACTATACAAATCCTGCCGCCTTCACCTTCGTAACGTCTCCAAAATACACCCCTTCCTCACCAATGAAACCTCAAAATTACTCATCCACTCACTTGTTATATCTCGTCTTGACTATTGCAACTGCCTCCTCATTGGCCTACCTCTATACAGGCTATCCCCTCTTCAGTCTATAATGAATGCAGCTGCTAGACTCAGTCACCTAACCAACCACTCAGTGTCTGCAACCCCCCTCTATCAATCCCTACACTGGCTTCCAATAGCCCAAAGGATAAAATTCAAAATATTAAAAACCACTTACAAAGCCATGGACAACTCTGCCCCGGCTATATTTCAAACCTGGTCTCAAAGTATCACCCTAACCGTCCCCTTTGCTCTTCAAAAGACCTTCTGCTTTCCTGCTCCCTCGTCAACACCTCCCATGCTCGCCTCCGGGACTTCACTAAAGTCTCTCCCATCCTATGGAACTCTTTACCCCAACCTGTCCGACTATCTCCCATTCTGACTGCTTTTAGGCGATCCCTTAAGACTCATCTCTTCAGGGAAGCCAATCCCACATCAAACTAACCACTCAACCATCACGATCTCAAACAATTCATCCCCACACAGCTACCTCCTCATGTATCGCTTGCCCCTCTCTTTTAGATTGTAAGCCCTCACGGGCAGGGCCCTTCTTTCCATCTTGTCTTGAATTGTATTGTGATTGTAATGTCTTCCTTATATTGTAAAGCGCTGCGCAAACGGTTGGCGCTATATAAATCCTGTATAATAATAATAATAATACGTAGTACCCCTTGTTACTTATTCACTAAAAAATTTAATAGTAAATACACAGACAGACATCATGCAAAAGTCCTTTTTAAAAAATAAATAAACATTGTTCCACAATGCAAATTCATCATCAATTATGTCGTTGCAAACTCCTGTTGAATATGACAGCTCCCTGGACAGATGATAAATGTCAACAAACCAGGCGGGGATTTTCGGGTGACGTTACAGACCAAATATGGTCAAGATCAAATTTGGAGTATTGGCGGCAGAGGATAGTTGTGGCACAGGGCGTCATGTGGTGGATCGTTGGGTTGTCATTCATCGTGTTTGACATTAGATCTACATTGCAGCACGACGTGATTGATGTTGGATTTATATTGTGAGACAATGTTTTTTTTTTTTTTTCACAGTGTCTTTATTTTGTGTGTTTATTTATTTAGTGTGTTTATTTAATATTAGTTTTTTGTGAATAAGTATCAAGGGGTAACCATGTACCCTTTACTTATTCAGGTAGGGGGAGGACTGGATATCTGGGGGCCCCTTATCATAAAATAATCTTTCAGATTTGGATAAGTCTTCCCCTGTAGACCCAAACATCCACCAGGATGTAAATGAGGCCCTAGTTCCTATCAACCCTATTAAGGATAAAGCTTTGGTAAGGATTTTGGGTGGACCTCACACCTTTTTTTGTGAACAATGTGTACTGTCCCATTAGGAAATAAATGTCTTGGGGTCACCCCCAAAATTCTTACCAAAGCCTTATCCAGTAAGGGTCTGGTATGGAATTTGAGGGGGATCCCGCTCTGTTTTTAAAAACAGAACAAAGCCATCTGGAAAATGTAATTTAACAGTAATATTTTTTTTGTTGTTCTAAATTTCACGTAAGCAAAAGTGTATTGTGCAGGTGTGAAGTTTTTAGGCACCCTCCCAAGAATGTTATTTAAATGAATTTTAGTATTTTTAACGTTGCCCTTAAAACTGTATTAAAAGATCCACTCCCTGCTGACCTTTTTTTTTTTTGCATTGTCCCCCATGCAATACCCAGCTACCCATGTCCTTTTTAAGCGAAGGCTTGAAAACTGGTCTTAAACATTCCAGAAAAAAAATAGAAAGATTTAGCTTCCATAGACTTCAATAGGGTTCTTGCACTATGTTAGGAGTTTTCAGATTTTTCCAAGTGTTCAGTGAATATTCAGCAAACCAGACTTTGCTCGGTTTGCTTATCATTAGTAAGCAGTATTATGAAACAAAAAAAAAATGAAAATACAAATTTTGTATAAAACCTTTTTAATCAGCTTCCTTTGAGGAAAGTGCTTTCAAATAAACAGAAACATAAATAGACTAGCTTTAAAGAATAATGTAATTTTATATAAAAGTTCCAGAACAGGAAGATGGGCAGACTGTTTTTAGGGGTGGTGGTTGGGCACAGCTTGCTAGTTCCGAAGAGGATGTAAACACAGCCTCTCATCAGCAGGCCATGGCAGTGAGATTAGTGAAAGTCAGACACCGAGGTCCGTTTTTTATTTAGAAATTGATCAGGGGCATATCAGGGGCTAGTTTTATATAAAAGTATAGTTAGCATATAAACAAGCATTCTTAGCAGACCGTCGCCTCAGAGGAAGTCAATAGTGACGAAATGCATCAGGTGGGCGGATCTATGCGAGCATTGCAATCATAGAGACAGGAGCTCCAGTGGACACAATCCATGTGCAATTGCCTTATTTTAATTGTAAGTGCATTTTAATCGTTTTAAATAATTTTTTTCTGACATACTACACTATGGGAAGCCTTTTTTTCTCTCTCTGAGTACAAGAGAAAGTGGAAGATGGAGGAATAGTTTTACATGATTTTGGAAAGATAAGCCAGAGTTGGGAGGAATCTACCCGAATTTATTGTCCGATTAAAAACAAAGGAGAGGATTTGGTTCTATATATATATATCAACAAAGCGCTAATTGTTCTTCTGAAATATGGTGAGCAATAGGAGTCGGTGAGTGTGGCCAGGTCTTATCTTTGAGCACGGTGGAGACTGGAGAGCATTGATTCACTAATTGTTGATGCATTCACGGATGTGGTGTTGATTATAAAAGTTGGAAGATATACCCTCACATATTTCAAGGACTTTATTGTATTCAGAAGTAATGGACTTCACATGTGGTTTTAATGAGGGATTTGTAGATTAATGAGGGAGTTGTACATCACTTGTGAGATTTAACACAGGATTTTCTATATGTACACATTTTATGAGATGTACTAGCTCATTTTTTTCCCCCATGTTTATTATGGTTTATAGTGTCTAGACCATTAGACCTAGAGCTTTTTCTTACCATCATCAGCACAGGCATTGTGCAACACAGGTGTTGTGTATAACACAAAATTGTTTATCACTTTGTGACAATTTCACACTTTTTTTTTTCACATTTTAGGAATATAATTTTTGAGTTTGAAGCGCAGTGCTATTTTCTTTCTTTATTCTTAGCACACTGGCACACTGGTAGCCATGGCTCTTATTTTCCACATAAGGTTGTTAATCTCTAGATAACATTTACACTTATCCATTTCATGTGCTATTGAGGTATTGAGACAAAATCATGTTGTAACTTTTCTAAATTTTCTAGCTGGTTATAAGACCTATGAGTTCTGATGCTGTTATTAGACCTTTTGCCTATGGTAGCATATATTTCACTTCTCTTTCCTCATTCCAAGGGGAACCTAGTAAAGGTTATTTATGTGTCATTAAAGCAGAACGTTGTGACCTCACTTCCAGCTTGTTAGAACTTCAACATAAAAAAGTTTGATTATTCAGAGTAAGAATTACTTTGACACATACATCTTAAACTTGTTCTGGTCACAATGGGGTAAAGGTGGTTAAGACAGTATTCTACCTAAAGTCCGTCCTTTCCTCCTGTACAGACAGGGTCCGAAGAATGTTCTGGGTTGCTGGAGTAGATTCTGTTTTTCTTGGTATAATTTCTTCCTTCTCTTCAATGTCTCCTTCCGATGGCCTCATGATTCTCTGTTCTTGCAGGGACCGCACATACAACTCAGAGAAACTCCTAGAGATAAAACCAAGAGAGAACTTAGACTATTTCAACTTAACAGATAGGTTGGCAGCCATGCTACTAACTACCTTGCCTACACATTTTAATACCTGCGAGGCTTTCCTGCTTCATCTGGAGGCAGAGTAGTCACAGTCACCTTCTTTGCACGAATAAACAATATACGAACATCCTCAGGGGTCAATGAGCAGAAAGGTTGGCCACAGATGGCTACCAACCTTGCCCCAGGACAAAGTCCTACAGTTTCTGCCATGCTGAATCTCTCTACTTCAGTTACAAACCCCCCTGAATCTGCATTGAATCCAAGCTGCCCAAGACCATTTCTTAGCAATGGGATTTCACGGGTCTCACAGCCACCTGACACAACCTAGAATAAGAAAAAAACATGGAATTACTTATAAAAGATTATGTCATTTTACATATTTGTATGTAACATTTAACACTATGCAATTGGTTTTCTTATAAACGTGTTTAAATTTCAAGATTTTAGCTAGAATGTAATCTTGCATTTCAAAGAAAGAGTCATGTTAGAATATCCCCCCCAAGATTAGCAGAACAGTGGGACTAGGACCATGGAAACTGAATTCTCTTTTGAGGTAGATGGGCTATAAGACTAGTATATGCAAACTAGCAGAAAAGTACAATTTCATAAAGAAGTTATAACACAAGTTATATTAAAACAAATTAAATGAAAAAATTATATGACAGTCCATCATCTAGCACTGACCACCGCTGACCTTTTGAAACTACCTTTTGCCTGCCTGTCTCTGGTTTCAGCGCTTCTGAGTCATATACCCTCCCCCCAAAAAAAACATGCAGCAGATGATTATCAGAGAAAAGTCAGATGCCCTTATATCTAAGCTGGTGTTGGGATTCAAATTCAGTTCAAACACAAATTATACCCAAATTTGCAGAATTCTGATTGGAACAGACATATTATGAATGTCAATTGAATTAATGGTCATCATATTTTTTGGCCTAAGAATAAGGTCCAGCGCACCCTTTGATCCTGACTAGCAGTCTCATAGAAGTCAATAAGGAAAAAAGAACAAAAGGTATCAAATATAGTGGGTTTTTCTTTTGGGGCGGTGCTTGTGTGTTTTTTTTTTTTTGCAAGAATTTTTATTTTTATTTTGCAAAAGCTGTGTATCAAAAAACATCATCATCTCTGCACCCCCTATCCTCCATATCAACCAAAAAACTTAAGGACTGCACTGGTAAATATATAATAAAGCTAGGCAGGCCTAAAGTCAGGGTCATCAGGTATGGCAACAGTAGGGGACAATTATTTTCTCAAGCAGGTCTTACATGCTACAACAGTGGTAAGGCTGCACACAACAGAGGCCAGCAATGTCTGTAATTTCTTGGCCAAAGTGACTAATCAATACCAAAGGATGTGGTTTTCTTGGCAGATGAAGCCTGCATTATGTTCCTCCTTTCAGGCCCAGAGTAGTCAATATTCAGGCAGCATGGCTGATGTGTCCTCTTACTTCTCTTTAGCTAATCCTGCCAGACCCCTTCAAACTGGCGGAGGAGGAGGAGCCAATGTATTTTTTTAAGCACTTCATTCCTGGCTTGTTGCAGAAGGAGATGCAAGAGGAGGCAGCACAGAAAGATTATTGTGATGCACAGGTCTTTCTTTGTTTTTAGAATGTAAGAAAAAAAAAAGGAAGAAAGCAGGCTGGGCTGTGTAAAAAAGGATGCCTGTCAGTGCTCCTGAGGAAGCCTTGCTCCAGGCAGGGCACAGCAAAGGCAGTGAAGATGTGTGAGACTGCACTTAGGTGCCAAGGAGGGTAGAGCAGAACAACTCTCAGGGAGAAATGGAAGTGGGAGAGTAGTCCTGTGCTGGAAGAGGGAGAAGATTGTCTAAGAGCAAGGTCACTTCTCAGCAGTCAGCAGACAGTCGGCATCAAAAGTTATCTTACAACACAGATGCGCAAGCTCATTAGCAGGGTGGTGTTAATGTGAAAGTGGGTCAGCAGAGCTTGAAAGTATAGGCCATTTAGATTGCTGCAAGAGTGTCAGCAAAGTGGGTACTAGCTGCATGCAAAACCACATGCGGCTCCATCACAGACCTTGGTCTCGCAAACCCATAAAGGTTAAAGAATTTGTATATCTGTCATGATGCCCTTGAAGTTGTATGAAAAGCCCCCCAAACCCACCCCCTTTGCATTAGAAAAGCTCTCCCATAGCTGTTAGCTTATCTAACATCCCTCCAAGTGACCAATAACAATACTTCCATATTGATTTCAAAATTAGAGTTGATTGGATTTCTTTATTTAGAAAAATTAGGGTCCAATTGAATCTTGGCACATTCACTTATCCCTAATCTATACTTGTTTCAAGTCACTAACTCAGAAATCATTGACGTTTAAGAGTCATCGTGATAGACCACTAGCTTTTTCAGTGAGAGGTCAGTACTGGAAGTCTGCATTTTTTCTGAAAAGGCTTCCTTTAATCCTTACGTTTGTGCATGGACCACTGCAACTATTTAAGATTCCTTACATCTGACATTTCTCTGTTTCTATCAAACATGATTTTGTGACAGAATTCCTATTTGCACTGAGAATTGGAGGACGTTATTTGCTGATCTCCTGGTAAACTCTGGTAGCCACTGTTCACATGTACTCAGGCCGGAGATCTAAGGGCTTGTTCACACCATGTCCAGACCATGCCCAGACCAAAAAAGCATCCCAATGTATCCCTATGGTATTTCTGGGCGCTGTTCACACCAGCGCAGTCCGTTCCGGTCCAGACAAAAAAAATATTGCTTGTCTCATTTTTCCTGGCCTGGAACACACTGGAAAAAATAAAAAATGCATGCAAACGCACAGGAATGCACTGTACTGTACCTCAAAGCCCATTTTAAGCTAAAAAAAAAAAAACCATACTGAAACACAACAAAATCATGGCAAAAAAATAACTGCACATGGTGTGAACATAGCCTAAAGCACTGGGCAGGAATTCATGGTATTTGCTCCAGTAGCAAAATCCAATAACTATAACTGGTATGTACCTGTATTACATTCCACATCTAATAGATCAGTCCTAATACAATACGATGCAAAGATAAAACCACTGCTTGACTATCTGCAGTAGCTGTGCAAAGTCTATTTGGCTGTCATGAGAGTCCTCTGGCTACAAAGCTGACACTAACCCAGGAAATGTATGTAAATAAGGTTTAACATTTTAATCGTAAAGGATCTGTCTTACACGTCATTAAAAATAGAGGGTTAAAACACGGTTATGGCTTCAATAGCAGCCGTTAGCTTGTTTTAAAGCATATCTGCACAGTGTGAACATGGAAGCCCAGCTCTGAGCAGACATCAGGCTCCTAATATTTCCATAAAGAGAATCTCATACCAGCAGAATACTTTCACGTGTGATAGCAATAAAGGTATGTAAATGCTGTTTGCGCAACACATATTAGGTATCCTCCACACATGCCAAAGTAAAAGGATAATTCTAGGGCCATAAATTATAGCTAACTCTAAACTGATGACACAAAGGTTTTGAAACTATTGAATATGTACAATTTTGGCTATTGTATTTTTCAGACATTTGTGCAGGTGCTTGCAGTTTTGAAGCTTGGCATTTTATGTTTTTAACAACTCAACACAGTTTAATATTTTATATTTAGAATATAGTTTGGAGATTATTTTGTATTTGCAGTGGTGGACCTAAGGAACAAAGAGCCCTGGTGCAAGATTTTTTTTCTTGGGCCCCCCCACCCCTACTAAGAAGCCCGTCAGCCCATTCGACAAAGCCTCCCCCCAAATGGAGAGGCCTGAGACCAGATTGTACTGCCCCTCCACCTGCCCTAGTCCACC
Organism: Nanorana parkeri; assembly: GCF_000935625.1. Lineage (NCBI taxonomy): Eukaryota > Metazoa > Chordata > Amphibia > Anura > Dicroglossidae > Nanorana > Nanorana parkeri. Next base: position 142,542 of record NW_017306301.1, on the reverse strand, counting down.
CCTGGTCTCCATCAGAGGAGCTTACACTCTAATGTCCCCCCATAGTCACACACTATTATTATTATTCCTTTACAGTATATAGCTCTGACATATACCACAATGATGTACAGAGAACACTGAGACAGTCACATCAGTCCCTGTACAGAAGAGCTTACACTCTAATGTCCCACCACAGTCCTACACTACTATTATACATTTATATAGCTCTGACATATACTGCAGTGCTGTAGAGAGAACACTGAGCCAGTCACATCAGTCTCTGGCATACAGGTGCAGAGATCACCCCTTTAGACTTATCGGCTAATCCCTTACCTCCTACTCTTTCTTTACCTGCTCATGCTTTACCCCCTGCACTATCACACAGATTATCAGGCCTTTCCCTGCCCTGTTGGGTTCCTATTTTAGCTACTGTGTTAGCTAGGCTTTTGGAGTCGTGTCTCACCCCGGCCATCGCCCTCTGCCGCAGAGCAGCTCTCTTTCCTTAGGCCATGTCAGTGGTACCTGGTATACATCTGTGTAATTATCCCTCTCCTTTACCAGAGGATCAACATGACAACATGTCAGCAGTGGCAGCCACCTTCTCCCATGGCAGAAAGAATAAGACAGAGTGAAATGTAGAAATGTTCAGGGAGGAGGGCAGTGCGGGGGGCAGGGACACTTCTGGGACCCCCTGGGGCTGAACTAAAAATGCTGGTTGCCTGGCTGTCATGCTGATCCACTGAATTAAATGCTTCAAAGCCAAGCAAGCATGCAGATAAGGGTTCTTAAACCACGTGTTTGTTAATAGAAATGTTGGGAAGAAAGAGGATCAACATTACAGTCAGCAGTAGCAGACTTCTCTCATGACAAGTTCCCAGTGAAGATGCTAGGATTAAAAAAGTCAAATTGAAAAAGAAGACATAATGGCACAGGACAAAGACACCCCAGTACCTTCGAGTGACTCCCTAGGTTACACTGACACCCCTGGACTTCTAGGGACACTCCAGGACTTTCTGCACTCACCCAGCTCTGCTCCCTAAACCTGCTGGAAGCAGCGGCGGTTTCATAGAGACTGTGTGAGGGGGTGTGGCCACAATCCCTGCATGGACCTGACCACTAAGTAAACAGGAGGGGTGGAGCTACACCTCCGTCTGTACCGAGAGGAGGCCCGACCCGTGCCTGGAGGAGACACCGCCCTGATACCTGCATGTTCTCCAAGATCAGTGGGTGGAGGAAGCTGACATTAAAGAATATCCTCATTCTCATCCCTGTCTTCTTCATCCCTGTTATCCTGCCAACTCATTGGGCCCCCCAGCCTTGGGCCCTGGGGCAGCCACACCGGCTGCACCGGCGGTAGTTCTGCCCCTGTATTGTGTGAACAAAAATTTCTATACTGAAAATATAGATTTGATATACATTTGCACAAATATTGTGTTATGTAAAAAAAATGCATCTACTGTCTTAAAATTCTGCAGGTTCTTGACTTTCAAAAAAATATACAGGGATATTCACAAAAAGGGTGAAGAGTTTGGAGAAGGCAGGAGAAGTGAACAATCTAGGACAACATAGCTGAACTGGAAAGTGAGCTGAATTGGAGAATGTTTCCAAATCATCTATGTTGTCCTAGATTGTTCACTTCTCCTGCCTTCTCCAAACCCTTCACCCTTTTGTGAATAACTATGATAGTTTTGGGTGTCTATGTAAATTTTCACGCCAAACGTGTGCATTTTAACATGTGTGTGAACAGTAGAAAAATGAATCCAACAGAAAACCTGTACATTGCCAGTACTAGGCAACTAACAGGTTTCTACTGTAGGCAGTCTGAAATAATTTTTCCTGTGCACCCTTGCTTACCTAATCCACCACTGAAACTTGAGAAATACCTTATCCTTCTGCTTATGGGGGTACATGTGCCACTCCCACTGCCTCTCAATGGTGCAGGTTTGAGTGCTGTCACATGGGGGTGATCAGGAATATGTGAAGTGTAAAACAGCATACAGGGTTCGGTGTTCCAGAATATGTTTCATACAACACAGCATATGGGGGGGCAGGAGTAGTGGAGTATGTAAAGTAACACATGGGATGCAACGTGAGGTAGCTATAGCTATATAATGTTTCCTTTAATGTTATCTTACAACATGCTCAGGTATTTAGTTAACATTTTAACGTGTGGCAGAGTGAATGAACACTGCTATGTTAGCCCCAGAATGGAGTTTTCAGTGTTTCCTGGATAGAAGGGGTTAAAACTCAGCTTGCTCTCAAGTCTGTAATTAAGGATCTACAAGATCACAGTTCACAGGGCTCACTGGAGAGGAGCTTGGCTGAGAGACAGAGTCAGAGGGGTTGATTTACTAACCTTATAAACACACCACGAACATGTATACACCTCTGTAGTGTGTTCCCTCCCAGCATGATCTATGGGTGGAATCTAAACACCTTTGTAGTGTGTACACACCCAGCAGGTGTGTTGTGCAAAGCCAAGCATGAATTGCAAGGTGTAAATTAGCTCTATGTTGTGTTGCTTGCGTTGATGAATGCAGGAATGTAAATGCATGAGCTAACCATTTTTGTCTAAACTGTGAAGCAGCATTATATATGCATCATGTGCATGATTTTTCCATATATGGCATTAGTGGAAATATGCTTTTAGAGACTTTTTGGTTGATAAATACGTTTTGCTGTGTGAAAATCACACGCACCTAGTGCGTGCGTGTGTTTAGGTTAGTAAATCACCCCCAGAGAGTCTGAAAGACAGAGACAGAGACAGAGACAGAGGTATCTGGCTGTTTATTTTCTTGTTTTGTTTTATCTACTGGTTACAGTTTAGCTGCCCAGTAGGACAGATAGGGACTTTTATGTTAGTTAGCCTCCTATGTTGGAGTAGGTTTTTATTTGTAGTATTTTGTTTTGGAGCCATATGTATGGCATACATGCTTAATAAAACGCATGGGCACATTAAAACAAAGATACATTTTTGTTATTTGTGATCCCCGGACCGGGCCTGTCTGCCACACATGACATACCTAGTGTAAACAGAGTCTTTATCTTAAAGGAGAACTATGGGGCAACATTTTCTGCCCATAGTTCTCTTTAGGGTCATGGGGGAACCTATACTGTGTCCACCGTTGACCTAAAACTCAGTATATAGTGGGCTATTGCTCAATAGAGGCAGAACCAGCTGTACCTGCTCCCTCCCCCGTCTGTTCTTCCACTCCGCACTGGAGGATCGGAGAGGGGGAAATCCCTGCTGGGAGCAGTGACTGACAGTCACTGCTCTCTGTAGGGAGATGATTGGGAAGTGAGCGGATCGGCGGTATGTTTTCGCTCAATAGAGCCAACCTGTGACAGCTTCTTTGTCACAGGTCAGTTTGAATTATGGGGATGAGTGTTTTTCACTCATCCCATAATTCTCATAGAACTCTGTTCTCACCCTGAAGTTTATTTTCATTCATTGTTCTTCAATATTTGAAGGAGAACTATGGGGCAATGTTTTTTGTCCATAGTTCTCCTCAGAGTTACGGGAGGACATGTACTGCTATTGCCCGCTATATGCTGAGAGCGCCGCAGCCGGGACAGATTCTAACAATACTGTCGAGATCCACCCAGCTGGCTGATTAACAGCTGACTCTGCCTCTCTTAAGGCAGAATCAGCTGTGTCGGCGCCCTCCCCCGTCCATCCCTCCAGTCAGTGCTGGAGGATCGGATAGGGGAGGGGAGTATCCCTATGGGGAGTGGTGACTGACAGTCACCGCTCTCTGCAAGGAGATGATGGGGAAGTTAAACGCATCGGTGGTATGTTTTCACTCACTTCCCGATCAATATAGCTGACGTGCGGCAGTTTCAACATCACACGTTGGCTCTAACTATGGGGATGAGTGTAATTCACTCACCCCATAGTTCTGCTTTAACTATCTCCCGGCAGGCCGTTGTAAAAAAACGGCCGGTCGGGAGCTCTCTAGATCTGAGCGGGCGTCTTTAGACGTCCGCTCAGACACACCCCCGAGCGGGAAATTTGTAAGTTCCCCTCCCAAAAAGTTACACATAAAAAAAGAATAAAAAAGCAAAAACGACGATTGCGCCCATTACGCCGCACATGTTACATATCGCCACAAACGTCACAGTGAGAGCAATCATTCTAGGGCCATCAATCACTGATAACACTAAACTGATAAGCTGTAAAAGCTTTTAAAGCATCGCCTATGGCCAATTTTGGGTATGGTAGTTTTCTGCGTTTTTGCGGGTGCGCACAATTTTAAAGCTTGACATGTTTGGTGTCTATTTAACCGACGTGACCCGGTCTTTTATATTTTACCAAAAACTGGGTAATAATAAATGTTTCCTAACATAATAAAAACCGCAGTGATGATTAAATACCACCAAAAGAAAGCTCTATCTGTCCCCAAAAAATGGTATAAAATTCATTTCAGTACAGCGTTGCATGACGGAATAAATGTCAGTCAAAGTACCGCAGCGCTGAATACTGAAAAATGTCCTAGCCGGGAAGGGGGTCTAAACACCTGTTCTTCAAGCGGTTAAAGCATTTTCTGACCTGACAATATTTGCATATTACAAACTTATTTTTTGTTAAACAATATGCCTACAATGTAATGACTATTTCTGTACTACAACAAACTAACTTCCTGAGGTATGTATTTCCTGCTTCAGTTAAATATATTTCCTGCATTCTTAAACCAAGCATCCTGAGCAGTAAACACAATTGATTAAAGCTGTACCATACAAAATAACCATTCTGTTGCTAAACTATATTTCATTATTTTTGGGTAATGCTGCATGTATGTGTAAAGTAGGTTATGTAAGAAATTCTTCAGTTTAGAGTACGGATAGAATGCTGGCATATGAAATACATGGCTTCCATTACACATGCAAAGTCACCAAGCATGCAGTGGAGGTGATATACTAAATTAGTATAAGCTGTTCACCAATCAAAATTAATGTTCACTGTTCATAAGCTGCAAGTTAGTAAAACAAGACTTGGATATAAATATTTAAAGTTGCAGTGTTAATGGTCCCACCAATATGTAGCCAACTTGTCACAAAGAAAGCAGCTGGAACCCTGCAAAATGTAGACGCTGCTGGGCATGTGCAGCTATGAGAAGGGTGGTTCATCTGCATCTTTACTGATATCTGAGAATGTAAAGAAGAGGGTAAGGGGTAAGATGTTGTTCAGCTTCCCTATCAATATCAACATGAGACAGTGGGGGTGATTTACTAAAGGAATAGAACCTTTTCAACTAGCTGAATGTTCTGGGGCATGTTTTGGGGCATTTTTTAATAAACTAACTCTGAGTTAGTTAATTAGTACAAAAATAGGTGATGCTTGTATGACTAAACCTTACAAGAGTTGCAGATCATAAATCCATGAAAACCACTAATATATATAGGGGAAGCCTTTCCTATCAAACATTTTTGGACCCTATAACTGTTGAAATACTAAAAAAATTGTGAAATGAAGCATGTGTTAACTAGATAAGGAAAAACCACAAACAGTTTGTTACAAGAACCACTTCTGGTTATTGTCTTCTCAATTCTCTGTTCTCTCACCTGCAGCCTCTTGACAATGTGGTTTACTTCTTCTTCCACCTCACTCTCACTGTTAGCAAGTGGGCACAGAGACAATCTTCCTGCCCGTCCATAGTAAAGGTCCAATCCCCCCTTGTTGCAGTATGTCCATCCAAGTACATCACGGCATGAGCACTGGAAGCATACAGTTCCCTCACGCTCCTTTTTTGGATCTACTAAAACCACCATCTCAGAGGATATCCCTAGCATATAGGTACCTTCAGAAATACAGACACTTGTTGCTTTAACTGTCCACACAAGGGCACCAGAACTGTGGAATTCAGGCGGAAGACTGTATGCCCAGCGAGCTCCTTTTCCGCTTTTATCTCCAAGGCCTGTGCTGCCAGCTCTGTCCCTTTTCTTAGAAAGACCCAAGATGGTTAGTTTGGAGGAACAAGAATCCAAGGTAGTTGTGGTAACATGATCACGAGCCAAGTCCTTTAAATACTCTTCTCTTGTTCGTGTGGCCATAGCCAGAAACTTACCACCACGCTCAGCTGCATTTTCACCATTTATGGCTTTGGAGAGTAGGAAATCTCTAAGTTCGGGTGAGCGATTGAACAAAGTCGTAGGCAAAATAGGTCCAAAGGGTGGTGTGTCAGCCGTACGAGTTACAGCAACACTGTAGATAGTGTAAGGAGTACATGGATTGTGAGCTCTCACCACAATGAATACATGTTGAAAGTGGGAGCGTATGGTCTGTGGAGTGAAGGGGAGGGCACCTGGTTCTTGGAAAACAATTGTCACAATGTCATTACCAATATGCCTCTTCCGAAGTAGCTGAAAAATCAAATTACCATCAGTATAGGATAAACAATATATAATTTAGAATAATCATACAAAATGGTACTAAGTCTAAACAAAATAGTTTTAAGATTTTAGAAATGTAATCAATCAAAGTACTTACATTTCCACTATAACTGTATAATTAATTTTACATAAGATAAGTCCAGTTATGGACTCAACTTGCCAATATGCTTACATAGGTTTCATTTTGTTTACGTGAACTTGGAATTTATCATTTCAAGCTATGGCATGCAAGGCTGCCTGTGCTAAAGGTTGCTAAACAATTCCCAGCAGGTGAGTACAAGTTTCCAGCTACCAGTTATGGAAGTTTTGTTATTTCCTAAAACAAAATCCGCACACAATTAAATAGATATTAAAGAAAACCTGTTCTGAGATAGTGTGGAATCTCCAGTTGCTCCTGAAATGCTAGTTTAAAGCCTTACATGCTGATGCAATGGCTTTCTGAGGAACTGACCTGGAACAAGTGTGCAGAGTAGGAGTTCTGATTTCACAGCGGTTCTCTACATTGCGTGTTTTTCCAGGCCAGTACGTCAGTAAGTACTGAAGCCACAGACAGCCAAGCAACAAGTATTCTTAGAAGGAAGCCAGCAATGGCAGCCACCCTACTTCTCGCAGTATGGGTTTCCTTTAATAGTGCATGTTTATTCCTGAATGTTGCACTTTGTCTGGAATTCTCCTTTAAACAGCATTAATGCCACACATTATACACTTATTACCGTGCTATCAAAATAAAAATAATCATTCCATCAGTTATTATACGGGTGACAAGAAAAAGCCAATTCCATTTTTAGGCAAATCTTTTTAAAACAAATTAAGAAAAAGTAGATAGAAGGTCTGATAGATTTTGTTGGGAAGATTTTCTCTCATTTCCAGATTCCCCAATAGAAAACTGACAGAGGTTCTAACCCCTGCTCCCTATTTCATGCTTTAAACATGGAGTCCAAGTTCTAATGACTCCTCTAACAAAGTCAATCCATACTGATGTAATGACACTTTGGGGTCTAGTTGTAAAACAATTTGCATAGCTATTCATCCAGCGAATATACAGTATATAGGCAGTAGTGAATCAGCAAAATACCCCATTATGACCACAAGATGGAGCTGAGGTTCATAGAAAATAATTACGTTATAATAATGAGATACAATGTAACCATTTTAGGGAACACTTGAGGAAATTTGGAGATAAATATAATCAATGCCACTAGGGGACAGCTGTCAACCCATAACAGAAAGTGCTTGAACAAGGATCTACATGGCGGGTAGTCTTTTAATGAAAGCTGTTTGTTTCAAAAGATTTAAAAGTTTTTGAAATTACATTAACGTATTAAAGCTTACAAAACATTTTAGCTCTACTTTTAAAATTTACATGAATCTAATAATATGTACAAAAATAATAATTTTAGAACTGCTTGGACTCTATGGGCCCCCATGCATGATATAGCTTTTAAAGATGTCACCCACACTAGCTCCAGTCTGGGAGTGGAGGAGAAGGTTTATGTGTCAGGCTAGGAATTATTTATTCTAAGTCTCTAAGTACTCATGCCCCCTTCTGAAGACTACGTGCCTAAAAAGTAACACATCCTCATTACAGACTGGATGGACCAGCTAGTAATTAGAAGATATTTAAACATTAAGCTTGGTCTAATACTCTCGCCAAAATATCTCTCTTTAGCAAATCCTTTGTGAAACAGGTTTTAAAAATGCATTTCAGACCTAGAGTAAATGATCTTTTATAGACCCTGTATTATAAGATTTATTTGCTTAACATTAGGGCTGCGGAAATTAACAATTAATTTCTCGATTAATCGTTAATCTTTTTGATCGATTAAAAATTTTTTTGATCGCTAATGAAAATACTCACCTCTCTGCCGGCTTCCGGGATTCCCGTCGGAGATCCGGTGACGTCACAGACATCGACGTCACCGGACTCCTCCCCCCTTCCCCAAGAGGCTCCGGCTGGTAGCGAAGGGAAGGGGGAGGGGTCCGGTGACGTTGATGTCCCCAAGTGGCTCCGTCCGTTAACGAAGGGAAGGGGGGGGAGGAGTCCGATGACGGTGATGTCCGTGACGTCACCGGACTCCTCCCCCCCTTCCCTTCGTTAGCCGACAGAGCCACTTGGGCCGGTAAGTTTGCCCAAGAAACTTGTTCTGCCCTATCAATTTTTAAATAGGTTATACTTGCATTACAGCACAGCAATGAAGTAATAAAATGAAGTAGGATTACACTAATCCAGCACGTTATTATTCTGGGTTGCCCCACTCAAGCGGCGGCCATATTGAGTGGGGCACGTGCTGGATTAGTGTGATCCTAGTTCATTTTATTACTTCATTGCTGTGCTGTATGTGTATAGGCCAATGTAGTTGCATCTGCACGTGCGTTAGAATTAATCAAAATTAATCGATTGAAAAAAAATGTGATTAATCGAACACGAAAATTTTAATCAGTAACAGCCCTACTTAACATTTATGTACCTGTATAACTTGTATTTTTTATACTTGCTACTAGCAGACTAGCTACTGCACGATTCAGTATCTTCATTCTGTTTTCTTTTTAGCAATTGTTAATATGTAACGTATATTTCCTTAACATATTTTCTGTATCATCTACAATTAAAGTAGAACTCCGGCAAATCAAATCTTAACCCTTGCAGCGGGGGTACCCTCGCACTGCAAGTGTTAAGTGCTCATTTTATCAATGGAGCTAAAAAAAGAAAAGTTAGACTAACCCGAACCACAATCCCATTTTGGTCATAGACCGGTCCCATCAGCCTCACTCCCCCTCCGGAGTGGAGAAGGAGATCGTTAGCCGACAGAGCCACTTGGGCCGGTAAGTTTGCCCAAGAAACTTGTTCTGCCCTATCAATTTTTAAATAGGTTATACTTGCATTACAGCACAGCAATGAAGTAATAAAATGAAGTAGGATTACACTAATCCAGCACGTTATTATTCTGGGTTGCCCCACTCAAGCGGCGGCCATATTGAGTGGGGCACGTGCTGGATTAGTGTGATCCTAGTTCATTTTATTACTTCATTGCTGTGCTGTATGTGTATAGGCCAATGTAGTTGCATCTGCACGTGCGTTAGAATTAATCAAAATTAATCGATTGAAAAAAAATGTGATTAATCGAACACGAAAATTTTAATCAGTAACAGCCCTACTTAACATTTATGTACCTGTATAACTTGTATTTTTTATACTTGCTACTAGCAGACTAGCTACTGCACGATTCAGTATCTTCATTCTGTTTTCTTTTTAGCAATTGTTAATATGTAACGTATATTTCCTTAACATATTTTCTGTATCATCTACAATTAAAGTAGAACTCCGGCAAATCAAATCTTAACCCTTGCAGCGGGGGTACCCTCGCACTGCAAGTGTTAAGTGCTCATTTTATCAATGGAGCTAAAAAAAGAAAAGTTAGACTAACCCGAACCACAATCCCATTTTGGTCATAGACCGGTCCCATCAGCCTCACTCCCCCTCCGGAGTGGAGAAGGAGAAAGGCGGCTGGAGGGAGCACTCTACGAGCCAGCCGGGATCAAGTTTCGGGTGCTCGTAACACTTGCAGTGCAGGGGTAGCCCCACTGCAAGGGTTGATATTTGATTTGGCCGGAGTTCTGCTTTAATAACTGAAATGTTACCTTTTTATATCTAAAATTCTCCCACATACCATATTCATTTCCTTTAATTCCACTAAATGAATCTTGTGTCATCTGCTACATCCTACACACAGGGAGGACTGTGCTATATCTAAACAAAATAGTTTTAACTCCTATTCTTTACCAATCTAAAAGAAAAAACTTAATAGACTGTAGAAATATAACTGGTTTAAAAATGTAGCCCCTCCTAATATCTTATATCATGTAAAAGAACTTACTAAGGTCTACTTCAGCCCTAATAAAACTCTGAAAAGGAATTAAAATATGCATGCTTTTTATGTAATGTACAAGAACAAAAAACAATCAAATGCTTCAACGACATAAAAGAGAGCATAATGGATGTGACTAAATAGAAATGATGGCGTACTCTCCACATAATGTGATAGAATTAGCAGTTATAACATAACTAGTGAGCTATCACCCAAGAAAGGTGTTGATGATTCTCAATGTATTTGGTTACCTGTTGACTATTGCTTGCAGTAAACGGAAGCATTGTTGATACGTGAAACATGATCTCATAATCTTGGTAACGAGTGTAGAGAGAGTGTGTACCCGTACTGTCAGCTGTGAACAAGTACAATGATGTAAGTGCTAGTAGCTGTAAACCAGTTATAAAATATACATATTTATAACATTGACATTAGGCATTCTGTATATATTTTAGTGTGTGTACGTAGAATGTTGGCTTTATTTTAAAGAAGTTTCACAAGCATTTTAACAAATTGGAGTACCTCCTGAAATTAAGTGATCAAAGTTTAAAAAACTGACAACATCATATAGAAAATAAGTGTTTACAAGGAGTATAACAAATGAGCAATTGAACCTCCAGGATATGTATATACTTATGGGTCTATTATCAATGTTTTCACGAAAGATTCACACATTTTTCTAATTTAATCATGTAAAAATGTGTGAATCTTGGTTAAAAGTTGAGAGAACCTTGAGTAAAAATGTTGGTAGATAGACCCCTTAGTGCAACGTTAAAGTGAACTTTCTGCCACCCCTGCCAGTGAACACTGTGCCAATTCTGAGAAAAAGTTCCCTGAAGTTCTCTGGGAAACCAGGACATCTGGGAGTGTCAACCTGGGTCCCCCACAGTTCTTACAGGTTCCTCATGTTGATCTCCAGCAAGAGGATCCCATGAGAACTGCAGGGGAACCAGGAGATCGACTCTCAGTATCAGATTGGCAGTAGAATTGAGGGGACAATTTCTCATGAATGGAGTGGTGTTCGCTGAGATGGGTGGCAAAAGAGGTAAGTATCCCATCTCTTCTTTTAAAGATGCATTTTTTGGAGGTGACTGCATTTAAGTATCCAATCTATTTTTTACAGGTGTGCATTGTCTTGCAAAATTTTGGGGTAGCAACAGGATCAATTTAAAACCATTTGATCCAAACAAATGCTTGTGGATGCCAGACTTAGGTCATTCAAAGTCTGATCTGTGTAAATAATGCTTGTTTTCCTTGTGATCAATGGGTGGGGATCTAAAGAACTAGCCCTGTATTGCATCCATAGGGTTGATTAACAGTGCTTCTGCAATTCATGTGGCTTTCAGAGATTCTCCAGTTTAAAAAAAATATTTGTGCAAGGAGGTCCTGGTATTTGCTTTTCTATGTAGTAAAGGTAATAGGTATTTCACCAGAAGTGGGCCTGTATTACCTGTTGGTCTAATCAAAGAGGTGATTGCAGTACACCCCCAAGTCTTAAATTTAAAGAATGGCAAATGTAATTCTTGATAAAATATTTGTCTGTCTAAGGTAAACTTTAAGAAAATAAATCACTTACTTTTGTTATCCAACTGTGCACGGTACTTGTCAAATCCTTTAAGTTTAACTTCATCCCCTAGAAGGCTCAAAAACTCCTTAAACACTGGCCCGGCTGTCTCATTGTTATACATTTCTTCTTCAGTAGCTTGTCCACTCTTGCAGTACAAAACTCCAATTTTTCTCTGAAAACTAAGCTGAAGATTAAAAATAAAAAAAATTAAATGCTACAAAAAGTAGTTTGAACCTTAAAGTGCACTTCCACTACATGCTATTTCCATTCCCCAAAAATACCCAAAATATATATATTTTTTCTAACCTTTTTAGTTATTTCTTTGGTGCAGGCATTTGAGCATAGGGCAAGTTACTCTGAACAATCTCAACGTGGAGGGGGTTACAGACTGAGTTTCCTTCATTACCATACCTTGAGATCCTTAAAAGAGAACTATGGGGGTAACTGTTTTTCCTCATAGTTCTCTTTAAGTTCACAGAAGGACATATACTATCCTCCTCCTGTGATCCAAAGCTCAGTATATGGCAGGCTATTGCCCGTGATATTCTGAGAGAGCCACAGCCGGGACAGATCATGACAATACTGTCGAGATCCACCCAGCTGCGTGAGTGAAAGTTGGCTCTGCCTATCTAGAGGCAGAGCCATCGGTGCCTGCCCCCTCTCTCATTCATTGCTCCACTCAGCGCTGGAGGATCGGAGAGAGGAGGGGGGAATCCCTACAGGGAGCGGTGACTGACAGTCATTCATTTAGAACAGAGGCTGCAGAAAAAGGGATTGAGGACTTTGTGTACTCAAATTCTTTTTCTATTTTAAAAGGGAAATATCAGGGGGCTGTTTGGACCCCTAATAGTTCCCCAAAGCCCCCCCCCCAACAGTAAAAAAATTATTAAAATAAAACAAAAAATAAGAAATAATAAAAATAAAATTAAAAATGTTTTTACTATTTTTTAAAAATCCTGGAGGCAGGGCGCTGGGTGACATCACACGCCTGTTGGGGGGGCATTTTTTTCTTGCCTCGGGCGCAAAAGGAGCTGGCTACAGCTATGCTCCCACGGTGCGGCTGCCAGCTGAATGTGTTAGACGCTGCAGATGGAAAGGGGCAGGACACCTCTCCCCATGTGCAACGTCGGCCACACGAGCCACGGGAGGATAAGACGCTGGGGCCTATATGACGCACTGGAATGTAAGCCGGCCGACTCCCTGCGTTCAGGGGCGGGAGGGGGTGTGAGGTTGTATTGAAGTCAATGGCACCGCAGGCATGCCCCCCGCCCACAGTGCAAAAGCCCGGAACGCAGGCACATTAGTGCCTGCATTCCGGCCCAGTGCGATCTGCAAAAATAGTGCTCGCAGCATTGTTGCGGATCGCACTGGACTGGAAAGCAGGCACTAATGTGCCTGGGTTCCGGATGCAGGCGATTGCACTGTAGGCGAGGGGCCTGCCTGCGGTGCCATTGACTTCAATGCACTGCCACGCCCCCTCCCGGCCCTGAATGCAGGTGTTTTTTCATTGGTAGATCTCATTGAGCTCGACATTTGAAAAGTAGATCTCCAGACGAAAAATTGTGGGCACCCCTGTACTAGACCATTTGTGATAGACACACTGAAAGATGTAACCACTGTTGGTCATTATCTACTGAACTTCAACACCTGGTCCCAGAGACTTCTGAGTACTACAGATGTTGAAGAATAGTGGGTATTGTTCAAGTAAGGAATAACTGAACAGGTGGAGGATATTTTTAGATGAAGATGAGAATTGAAGAGAGAGTGCAGAGTGAGAAATTAAATGGATACATGCATGAAAAGGAGCCAATTTATTTTATTTTATTTATAATAAATAGAGCCAAAAAAGAACAGACAAAAACATCAGTATAGAACAAGGGAACCATGGCTAAAATACCAGGCTTTGGATTGCAGGGTGAAAAACATCTGTTAAACCAAGGACACAGTACAGTTTGAACATCAACAAAATGGTATATTGAAACAATATTAGAACCCTTATATAAACAGAAAAAAACATGCTAGGATCTAACTCCAAGATTCGACAGCGGCAAGCTGCAACTACCCAAAAAGTGTACACACTTCCTCAATATTATAAAATCAACTGTGTTGCGATGTGCCTTATAACACTATTGTGTGCAAAACAAAGATGAATGCATAATAGGTAAAAACAGTGACAATCAAATCATCAATCATTGAAGGGCGGAGCTTAAGACTGCTTCCTGGTTGATGCATGCCACTGCAAGGACTACTGCTGAGGACTTTGCTTTGTTGTTTGTAAGTGCATTTTTATTTAAATACATGTTTTACTGAGATACTGCACAATGGAAGTTCTTATTCTCTTATTTTGAGCTCCACGGGGTTGTTGAAAGGAGGAGGAAAAGGAGATTATGAGGGCATCTAAGTGTAGATCCTGCTATTAGTGAAGAGGTGCTGTATAGCGAGGTGAGAACGAAGGGAAAAAAGAGAAGTTCAATGCTGACTGAACAGGATAAGTTTGAAAAGGAATGAAATAACATAGTGAATTCTCTTTAAACTAATATTATAAGGGCTATCTGGTGAGTGCAATAGAGAGCAATTAAGGCGCACGGTCACACATTGCAGAATAATAGTGCACTACTCCAGTAAGGATTAAGCACGGTGTCACTTTGGGGATTGAAAGTTTTAAAATACATTTTTACCCATTTATTTATCCATCCGAAATTTTGGATTTTTTGTATATAACTGATTACCAGGCTTATGTGGTTTTTGCACTTGGAATAATGTATAATGCACTTATTTGCACTTTTTACTAGGGCTGGTAATGATTAAAATTTTCCTGTTCGATTAATCGAATTTTTTTTAAATCGATTAATCGACTAATTTCGATTAATTATAACGCACATACAGAGGGGGGTCTCACCAGAGCTTTGAGGGGGCCTCACCAGGGTAGCAGGTCTACTGTGATTATGATTGAATTGATTTGAGATTTGTTGTTGCACAAAAGGAATAGGAATATGTATATATGTGTGTGTGTGTGTGTGTGTGTGTGTATGTGTATATATATATATATATATATACACATATACATACATACATACATATATACATTTTTTAGTGCAATACATGTGTCTGCACTGTTTTGCACCTTGCACCAAATTGCACTTTATACATCATATTGTGGTGGGAGGAAGTGATTTTCACTGTTTACATTCATCTTTCTATTGCACACAATAGTAGCAAAGTGCAACACAGTTTTTTTTTAATAATGTTAAAACCCTGTACCAGGAGGTACAAGGGCTGATATAGACTCAATGGTGGACAGGATCATTGGCGCACTGTCTAATCAAATAGAGGGAGTGCACCAGCAGGTGATGGCCCTGGAGCCGCGAATCGCGGAAGTGGAAAATGCGTCCACAGACACAGCCATCAGGGTGGCTGCTCTCGAGGCGTCCCTGTATCATCACAGTCAGCTTATTACCCAGCTCCAACTGAAGGTGGATGACGGGGAGAACAGGAACCGTCGAAACAATATCAGAATTCAGGGGTTGCCTGAGTCGACAGAGGGCCCCAACCTTCGTGCCACAGTCCTTGCACTGCTTAATACCCTGCTTGACAAGCCTATAACTAATCACTTTGAGATAGACCGAGTACATCGCGTGGCTGGGCCTAGAGAGAATGATGGGTCTTTTCCCAGGGATGTTCTGTGCAGAATCCACTTCTATTCAATGAAGGAGGAACTGATGAGAAAAGCATGGCAGAAGAAGACAGTGGACTTTGATGGTGCAAATATTTATTGCTGGCCGGA
The DNA here is from genome assembly GCF_000935625.1 of Nanorana parkeri. Classification (NCBI taxonomy): domain Eukaryota; kingdom Metazoa; phylum Chordata; class Amphibia; order Anura; family Dicroglossidae; genus Nanorana; species Nanorana parkeri. The sequence continues at coordinate 126,956 of NW_017306301.1, read as the reverse complement.
CATTTTCAGATGCACGCTGCTGATGAGAAGGGCGATGCAACCCTTGCTTCAACAACATACACATAGTTTCACATAGTGATCAAGCAAGGGGGGCGGCAGTTTACCCTATCCACCACTGAACAACTGCCCGCATTGTTCACGTTCCTGGAGGTGGAAGAATTTGAGGTACCTGACTTGATGGACCCTGGGGAGGGATCGTTGCGGCCTCCACACCTCCGGCCTCATTGACAACGGAGCCGCAGAACCCATCAGGAAGTATACCCAACTAGAGCAGCCGGTTCTTGTCCCCGTTTACGAGATGTTTGAAGATCTACAAAAGTCAGCACCTGTACCCTGTTAATTGGGTATACGTTTCTTACAGGATGACTCAGTGTGACGGTTCCAGTTTAAGTGGACGGGGCACGTGCAGACCCTGGGGGTCTTAGTTTCTTATGTGTTTTATAGAAGAGTTAGGGATAGCATGTTCTGAGATAGAGGACTCATCCTGCTAGATTCACTAAGATACTACTTGTTTCAGATGCTAATGTTTGCGTAGGTTAATGTGCTGCTTATGTGGGGGAGCAGAGTGCGGTGGGGGCCTTTGGGAGAGGCGCAGTCTGCTCAGACAAATCGAGTGGAGTTGCTCGGAGCGATCTAGTGTGCCCGTGGGGTGGAGGCTAAGGCGCCACGGTCTGGAGGTGGGTGGAGTGCCGGAGAGCATCCCGGTCCATTCTAGCTTCTCTCAGGCCGGCGTCCCACACACTTTTTTAGCTCCCTTTTCGAAGGGGGTTATAGCACACTGATGATACTTTTGCCTGCATGTGGGATTGTACCCAGCTGGGGCCCGGGAGGGTGGGGCTCTCTCTTCCCATGGTCAGGGCACTGTTCCTCACCTAGGGCCTTCCCCCTTTAGCCGAGAATAGGTTTGGGGGATCTAGCCCTGGAGGTTCGGTATGTACCATTTGAAACAGACTCTTCTGTCTCGCCGAAAGGTGGCCGGAGGCCCGGGATTCCCAGACACGATCTAATACCACTGGGCAGTGCATATGGCGAGGGTCCTAGAATGTGGGAATGGGGAGAGGTAAGAGCTGGATCCAATTGGAGCAGGAAGCCACTGTAGTTCCCCTTAGGTGTCTCCCCTGGCTGCACAAGGAGGTGGATCTGCAAGTAAAACGACACCCCCTGATTGGCCCAACGCTAAAAGTGATGAGATCGGTCACTGACTATATACTGGACGCCTCGAAGTCGGTGGGTATGTCTCCAGTTTTGGGGAACCCAAATTTCTCTGCCAGGCTGGAGAATTCGTTTTTTCACTCCTTCGGGCAAGCGGGTAAGACCCGTCTTATATATTTGCATATTAAGGATGTCCAACAGATACTTAAGCTCACATCATACAAGGAATTATGTCTGGCCACTTCCCCTATCCGTCATGGTCTATCTCTGGCGTACCCTTTCCTCTCCCACCCTCCGGACTTATACCCTCCGAGACCCACATACCCTTTCCTCTCCCACCCTCCGAGACCCACATATATAGGGGCATGGGAAAGGGAGATGGAGGTAGAATTTACTGATCATCAGGTTAGTATGATGTGTCGGTTTGCTCATCAGTCTTCCATTTCGTGTGCCATACAAGAGATACATTTAAAAATTCTATCCCGTTGGTACAGTGTACCTTGGGTGTTGCATAAGATCTATCCCCAGTGCTCACCCCTGTGTTCGCGTTGCTCTGAACATGACGGAACTATGCTAAACGTGTTTTGGAGCAGTCCAAAACTCCAGCCATTCTGGACGACAGTAAGGGAGGCCATATTTTCGATGACTGAGATTCAGTTGGGTGAGGACCCAGCAGGGTTTCTTCTGCACCTGCCGCCCCTCTCAGCGAAAATGTGTAAGAAATCCTTGCTTCTCCACCTTCTGAATACAGCTAAAGCGAGCATTCCGGTATATTGGAAACAGACATCTCCTCCACCAATTAGCTTATGGTCCCGTAAAATTGAGGAGACCCGGTCGATGAAGGAGCTGCAGGTGGAGAGAGCTTGGATGGGAGTGAGGTCCAGGGATGTCTGGTTTTACTGCATGTTGTACTTTTCCTCTGAGCAATACAAAACCCTCTGTGTGGCGAATGCTTAGGGGGCACAGAGCAGTACGGTTGTCGGTATACTGATAACGCGGGATTTCGAGACATGGGAGGCCGACTTGATGTCAGTACCATATTGTGGTGCCTGTCCTCTGTTTGTTTTTCTTTTTCTTCCTCTCTTCCCATCTTCATTTATTCTCTTCTACATCCCCCTCTCCCCGGATATATTCCCTATTTGCCTATTTTCACTTCATTTTCCCTTGCACTCTGTTCTCTTGTTTTAGGTTATATAGGTTCATTTGTTATATAGGTTCATATATCTGTTATTCTTTCATGGCCCTCAATGGTGGACCTAATTAACACTGTTTGCTCCTAACATCCATTTGGAGAGTGGGTCTTATTGGAAGGGACCCTTGCTAATGACGGTATGGACCGGAGCTCTGCAGTAGTGCGACTCATGGTCTACAGGAGAGATGAGTCCAGTAGTAATCATCAATAGGGTGTTATTGCTACACCATGATTGCAACGATCGATGATTAGTAAATGTGTAAATAATGGTGTGGCTTCAACTGTTTGTCCTTTTTATCCTTTTTCTCATGAAGACATGGAAAATTGGTGGTATGCTTAAATAAAGAATTTATTAAAAAAAAATACCAGATAGCATTCGGAAGCTCCTGAATGCTATTCGTGAGCTCCCGAATGCCATTCGGGTCTGTGAGCTGAGGTGTCATATGAATAGTATTATGATACCTCAGCTCACAGACCCGAATGGCATTCAGGAGCTCCCGAATGCTATGTGGTATTTGACAGGTGACAATGTCAAATGGGGGGAGCGAGACCCGTGACGTCACGACTCACTCGGCCTGTTTACTTTTAGGCAGGAGATGTAATTGTGCAGCGAGTTTTTGTCGGGTTCGGACGGTTGTCGTGTGGCGGGACTTTTTTATTTCAGCAGGTGTCGTGCATCGTGATTGACGCTGGATTACATTGATGGAGCCATTTTTTTTTTTTTTTTAATTAAACGAATAGTCAAAAATTGACTTTTTTCAATTAAAGGATTTTTTTCTAAAAGTGTGGTTTGTTTATTTACTTTGAATTGTAACCCTTGTGGCAGTGTAAACCAATGCCACGGTTTATTATGGCGACTTTGGCACCCAGGACTCTCAGCCAAAGGGGCTGAGAGGGTCCAGAATGTGAAACATGTTATAAGGAAGAGCCTGGCTTTTCAGGTTCGTCCAGGTTTTCCTAATTGTAACTGGGATCTGGAGCTCTGGAGATTTTTGTAGAGCTCTGGGTGGGATGAACTCTCCAGTCCTGGGGCCAGGTGTTGCCAATGACGAGCTTGGGCTGATCAGGTGGCTGAGAGCAGCCTCATTAGGAAGCCAGCCCAGTGCTCAGAGAGTTGGGTTGGAGTGTTGGAGTTGTGCATGTGCAGGAGGCACACGGACACACGCAACTCGGGTGCGTGCCGGACGCACAAGGAACAGCTGAGGGAAGCTGGGAGAGGTCAGGAAGGTCGGTGACCATAGGACCTGTGGGACACGCTGCTGGGAGAGCCGTGTTGAACTGAGGTGTGCTGAGAGCCTTATAGCTGAGGAAAGCTACTAAGGTCGGTATGTGTTAAAAGGACGGTATTTGCTAAAGAAGGCCGATTATCATGAAAAGTGCTTGAAATGTTGGACTTTATGTGAACAGGGGAAGGCTACCCCGTGGATGATCAGAGACTTTGGGGTCTATTCACTAAGCTACCGTAGGCAGCCGAGTGAATGACCGGCCTAAAGCGAAATGAGCGGAACGCTGTTCGGCTATTCACTACAGGCTGGTACGGCTGATTTCAGACGTATACCGGCTGAAATCAGCCACACATCGGGTGGCTTCGGGTCGGCTGACCATGCTCTGCATGTTCGGCCGACCCGAGGTGCAGAAGGAGTTCGGGTCGAACCTCCGGCAGGCTACTCTCTCCTGTTCAGTCCATTCACATAGATGCCGAACAGCAGTGAGTGAATAGCCTCGGCTGTTCTGCTCAGTCTCTCTGTGGGACGGAGCAGAACAGTAAAACAGTTAAAAAAGTAGAAAAATAAAAATGGAAAACGATTGTACGGAGCTAGCAATGACAGCTAGCTCCGCCCAACAGTTTTCTATTGGCCGGCGGTTCTGCTGCCGTCAAAAAAAAAAAGCCTAACTCTCCGGCGCTCTGGGAGTCTCCCGCTGACGGCCGCCAAGGAGATAAACACTGCTTTTTTTTTTCTCTTATTCTGACACGGAGCCGTGTCAGAATAGAAAAAAATAAATACATTTGGCCATAGGAATGCATTGCTAGATTCCTATTGGCTATTTCAATTTGCAATAGCCAATAGCAAACTAGCATTGTACCCGCCCTCTGCTGCTGTCAATCAGTAGTGGTGGACCTGATGAAGAACTGCAGGGCGGGTGCAATGTTAGTTTGCTATTGGCTATTGCAAATTGAAATAGCCAATAGGAATCTAGCAATGCATTCCTATGGGCAACATTTTTTTATTTATTTTTTCTATTCTGATACGGCTCCATGTCAGAATAAGAGAAAAAAAGAAAAAGCACTGTTTCTCTCCTTGGCGGCCGGGAGCGGGAGACTCCCGGAGCGCCATGGAGTGTTAGGCTGTCTGGAGATCAGTGTCCCTGGTTAGCTGGTGACCAGGGACGCTGATCTCTCTGCAAGTGGCCAACGCCAGCCGTAAGATAACGTCTGATCCGCCCAGCTGTCAGAAGCAGGCTAATGGCCGGCCGCTCGTCTAGCTTCGGCTTTCAGCGCGGCTCAGCCTGCGGCTCGACTGAGCCGCTTGGCCAAGTTCGGGAGCTGTACGGGCTATAGTGAATAGCCTGTACAGCAGCCCTTCGGTTCTACTGAACCGAAGGGGTCCTGGGGCTGAAGCTAGCCGAAGGATCGGCCGAAGCTACGGCTAGATCCTTCGGCTGCTTCGTGAATAGACCCCTTTGTGTTTGCCCTTGTAATAAACTGAGTTTTACTTGACTTACCTGGACTACAGTGGACTGTCCTTGTTACACCCTTTAGTGACTGAGTAGGGGTAAAAGTACCCCTTAATCATTCACAAGGGGGGCGGCATCTGGGTTTACCCTTAATTAAATGGGTACCCGATGCAAATAAGCTCCCCTGCCCGCAGACAACCACAACCACCGGGTCAGGGTTGTGGGGAAGAGGCCCTTGTCAATTGTGTCAGGGTTGTGGGGAAGAGGCCCTCCCAATGCCGAGGGCACGTGGCCTGGTAAGGCGCAGGGGGGGGGGGCACTCTATCGCCCCCCCCCCTTTCCTCCACTGCGCTCGGATCAAAGGTCTGGTAGGAAT
>NW_017306301.1:78082-121322 GCF_000935625.1 Nanorana parkeri | reverse complement strand
GGGGTGGGGGGGGGGGGGGTCCCTCCTAACATTACATTACATGAGAAGTTGCACTTTGCAGAGGAAGTTTCCCCTTAGTTTAGTGAATGGGGTGAAGATTTCTTCCATCATCCAATCACGTGAAAGTAAAATACTGTTTTTTTGTTTTTACTGCAATGGAATTCTTTACTTTGCAAGGGAATTTTTCTCTAGCTTAATGGATGAGGTGAATTTCTGCTGACGTCCATCCTCAAATCACAAGCAAGCAAAAATACTGGTTTTTTTTTTTACATTTTCCTTGCATGTTATTGGATTTACTTTGCAAAGCGAGCTTGCACCACATTCACTAAGCTATGAGAAAATTCCCTTGCAAAGTGAACAGCCGATTTGACTTTTCTCTTCTAGGTGTGGACATGTGTGCTTGGTACATGCCCACTTCATGTGCCACGTGTATTTCTACTGCTTCTAATTTAATTCTACTTAATTCTATTTAATTTCTACTGCACCTAATTTAATATGGTGGATTTTAGCAAAATTGCTCCTTCTGCTACTACAGAAAGACATATTCCACTCTTTTCCTTTTCCTGAAAAAAAGAGGGTATTTTGCACATTACATGTGTTTTTTTTTTCATTGTTATATAGAGTACCCAATTAGCTACAATTTTATGACCTTACATACATTTAATTCATAGTTTTTTTGTTTTAGTTTATTTAAACAGATGTCTCATATGGCCAAAGAATGTTCAGTACTATGGAACCCTTTCAATGTTTCTTTAATGGCCTGCTAGGTGACATATGTTCAGGTCCTCTTGTCAGGTCTAAGAAGTAAATTAAGAGTCTTTTGCAAAAAATAAAATAAAATCCTGCTAATATTTTAAAAGGTTTTGTTCTTAATTACATACAGCACAAGTGCAGGTCCACATTCTGCAATACTTGTTGAGACAACCACCAAACCATTCTTCACTACCCACAGGAAGCATTATGTGTAAATATTTCACAAAGCAGCTGCTGCTTACGGAAAAAAAACTTGTTAATCTTTCAAGCAGAGCTAATTATACCATAAATAACCGTCACTAATAATTAGAACAGTTTGTATACCTTTACGATTAATTAAATTTCTCTTATCTGGAGTCACATTACTGATAGATTCATTCTAATTGGTTGCTATGGCTTACTGAACTTTATATTTTTTGCCTTACTAAGCAAAGCTAATAATGTCCTTTTTATTTTCTGAGGATAACAACAAAATTCCACGTCTTCATGCTACAAAATGAGTTAGATTACTTATGTGGGTAAATGCATGGCTTTTCTGTTTACAGTAGCAGCAACCATGGGTTGTAACTAGGGATGCACCGAAATTTCGGCCGCCGATACATATCGGATAAAAATGGCACTTTTGACAAAATGCAGAAAGTGCCATCTTTCAGCCTTAATAGCGGTGCATCACTGGTTTCTCTCCTCCCCCCTGGGCGCTGCTGTGTGTCCGCTCAGACACAGCGCAACGTCCAGTGGGGAGGAGAGAAACTGTCACAGGAGGGCGGGCAATGCGGGGGAAGAGAGCCATGTGAGCGGCCGGCGTCTCTCCTCCCGCACCACTCAGCCTCCTGTGACAGATTAGGAGAGTGGCGGCGTGGGGCGGAGGCACCTGTCAGTGCTATCACAGGAGGCTAAGCTCTCCTTCCGCACTACCCCACTCAGTCTCCTGTGACAGATCAGGAGAGCGGCGGTGTGGGGCGGAATCAGCTGTCACAGGAGGATGGGCCAGCGGTGCAGGGGAGGAGTCAGCTGTCAAAGGAGATCGAGCTCTCCTCCCCACACCACCCGATCAGCCTCCTGGGACAGCGAGTCAGGATGGAGAGCGGGTACGAGCACTCAGCAATCAGTGATCTCTTAGGGGTCTATTCACTAAGCTGCCGTAGGCAGCCGAGTGAAAGACCGAACTGAACTGAAGTGAGCCGAACGCTGTTCGGCTATTCACTTCAGGCTGGTACGGCTGATTTCAGCCGTACATCGGCTGATTTCAGCCGTACATCGGCTGAAATCAGCCGTACATCTCGCTGAGCGGCATTCGGCTTGGCTGTTCTGCTCGGTCCCTCAGAACAGAAAAATTGTTTAGAAAGTCCCAAAAAATAAATAGAAACAATTGTGCGGAGCTAGCAATGACAGCTAGCTCCGCCCAATAGTTTTCTATTGGCCGGCGGTTCTGCTGCCGTCAAGCTCTGCTCAAAACAGGTGGAAAACAGGTGCAAAACACATGCAGTTGGAAAAGTAGTGCAAGCTCTGGTCAAAATAAGGGCACAAAGGCAGATTTGCACATTAAAAAAATGATCTAAGAGGCTAAAACTGTCACAATTGCTTTGATCAATTGCCCCAGTATGTTTACTGTGTCCCCAATTATGAAAGAATGGGGAGTGATCTACATTACCTCCTGTTCATTCATGGTTGCGGACATGGTAAACGTACTATCTCCACAAGTTATGAATGAAAAGAAACACTCAGTATAGAGGCTCCCTGTTCATTTTTAACAGGGGCTGCAGAAAAGTAGATAGAGAACTTAATCTCTTTTTCTATTTTAAAATGGAAATATCCGGTATCTGTTTAGACCCTAATATTTCCCCGAAGCCCCCAACAGTAAAGTAACAAAATTAAAAGTATTTAATTAAATAAATACAAATAAAATATTTATAAAAAATGTAAAAGATTAGAATTTTTTTGACATTTCTTTTATTGTTGGTTTTGTTTCAGTTTTTTGAAAATTTACTTTCGGTGAACCTTTAGTTTTAACCAGGTTTAAGAAAAAAAAATCATCAAATTCCTCATTTGAGATGTTAATGACATTAATTTCATGAACAAAGGAAAGAGAAAGTTTGATAGATAAATCCAGTAGAGGAGTCCAAATGAGAGAACATGCAGAGGCGTCCATAATTCCCATTTCCAACATCTATTAGTGGGAGTGATTAACTCCATATTGAATTTAGTTTAGCCAAATGTCAGACAGAACCTTTTATTAGCACACAAAACTATGCATTTTTGTTACTCCCTATTGTGCCTACAAGCACATGTAGGGCATGCAACTGCAACAAACAATTACAAAAACATATATGATAAAAAATAAAATGACATTGGTGATAAAGTAAAATGACAAAAATTCAATCAAGGTTCATAACTATTTAAATTAAAACAACATTTAAAAGGTCAACTAAAGCTAAAGACTGTTTTGTTTATTTTTGTTTAGTTTTGTATAAATCGAGGATGGGTAAAACTTCTGACAGGTGACTATTGCTAACTGTGTCACTGATGGGGCACTGGTCCCTTGTATAACATACAGTCAATTAATAGCTATATACAGTATATATATGTAATACAGTATAGTATGTTAAAAGCCAAATGTTTGGTTTCTTTTTGGATAGAGTAGGGAATAGTTAAAACTCCTGTTAGGATTTTTTTTGCCATCTGTGTCTCATTGGGGAGATTTCCTTTCATTCCCTTTACTGTGAGAGCATTTAGTGTATATGCTGGTGAGGTAGCATAATTCATTTTTTTGCTCTACCAAAAATGTGATTATTCATTTTTCAAGTGAGTGAGGGACACCCATTGGTGTATTACTGTATGCTGCTCCGTAAGGGGTGCACTCGGGTGTATCTACCGCAAGGCAAACTAGGCATTTGCCTAGGGCGGCACTTTCCAGGGGGGCAGCAGAAAACGCCACCCCAAACCAATGAGGCAGACAAGGTCATACTTGCTTTTGGGCATACTGGTCACTTGTCCAATGGGCCGAGGCTGGGCAGCACAGAATCAGGCAGCGGTGGCTGCCAAATGAGGGAAACTAGGCGGCCGCAAGGCCCTAAGAGCGGCTGCCTAATTAGAGAGCTCAGGGCCCAGTGAGATGCAGTCCAGCTGGCTTTGTAAAGGTGGTGGAGGAGTGGGTGGCTCAGGGCTGGCCATAGCAGGTGATCTGACGGCGGGATGTTCCAGAAGCAGGCTGGGGACTGCAATGTATCCTGTTGGTACTGATGGCCCTTTGAGCTGCAGGTAAGAGGAGCAGCACATGTATGCAGGGAAAGGGACTATGCACAGCTCTCCTGAGACCCTGCACAGGCCACCAGAGACCCCACACAGTCCACCATAAACTCTGCACAGCTCTCCTGGGACCCTGTACAGCCCACCTGAGACCATGCACAGCCCACCTGAGTGTGTGCTGTATCCAGTGACTGACAGGTTGCGCAAAATGTCCTAATCAGGTTGGGGTGGGGCAAATTTAGATTGAGGAGGGTGCTCGAGCTTAGTTTTGCCCAGGGCAGCACAAAACCAAAATACACCACTGGGTTCACTACACACACAGCTACTTGCGAGCAGGGCCAGGAATGCACACGCGCGGGTGCCTCCACAGCAGCTACTTAGCTGGGGGGGGGGGGGCGATGTGGGGATCAACTAGAGAACGAAAACAAGAACGGATCTGCATATCATGTGTTCCTCCTTTGCATAAAATTAAACAAAGCAAAGGTTTAATGTCACTATGAAAACAGTCATTAAACTACTAAACACTCACCCCCTGTTCATCCAATTTTAACAGAGTTTCCGGCACTTTAGGTGAGCTGGATGCTAAACGCAGACATTGCAAGTTGACTTCTGGTACAATGTATTCCAACAGTTTTTTGGGGGATATAGCTCTGGAAGAGCTAGAACGAATGGATGAAGGAAAGGCTTCCTCTAGAATTGAACCCCGTAGAGTCTTCAACTTCAAATAGAAAAAGGTAAAGATAAAAACTTTTAAAAAATGGGGGAAAAAATCTAAAAAGCTGAAAATCAATTTAACCAATTATACTTTAATCAGAGTAGGAAAAATCATAAACTAGACAGTCTAATATTTTTTATAAATAATACAGTAAAATGCGCAATATGAGAAGATTAAATGCTAACAGAATCTAGGATATCTTTTAATTACATATAATGCATAATTTTAAAAAATGCACGCTTTGCCATCTGTTTTATTGCTATCTAAGATTATGCTTCATTTACGTTGCAGGTGTTTTTACTTCTTTTGTGGGTATAAATTATGAATATTACTGTATTTACAATAGAGGCATCAGTGAGCTAGAGCCTTAGAGGTCAGACTGTAATGCATTTTTTTAAACTAAGGGAAAAAGGAGTTGTAGGGAGCTGCAGTGCTTGCAAGTAGAGACAACATTGTGGGGTTGTGTGCTGTCATTTCATTAGAAAAGTGGATTATAATGGGGAACATTACGCTGTAATGTTCCCCATTATAATCTATTTCTCTGATTAAATGATTACAAACAGGGCCTCGGTTCTATCAAAGTTTGACTATGTTAGAATGTGTGACCGGTGACGTGGTCCCACATTTTAACGTAATCCCGCCCTTTTTTTTGGCAGTGGAATGTGTGACAACCAATAGGTGAAGAATTCCAGCGCTTTCTCAGCTGTTCCAGGGCAGGAGAACATGCGATTTGCGATGACTGGAACAGCTGATCATTCCTGAAATGTCTCTTCTATACGACTTTGTGAGTGGGGTGGAATGTGAGATCGCAGTCGCAGAGTCGGAGAGAAGTGACATTTCAGGACAGATCAGCTGTTCCAGGGCAGATCGGTTCTCCTGCACATGTGATCTACGATGCCGCTCTGCCCTGGAACAGCTGAGAAAGCGTTGGAATGCTTCACCTATTGGCTGACACACATTCCACCGCCACAAACTGGGCAGGATTACGTTAAAACGTGTGACCACGTCACCAAACACACATTCTAACGTAGTCACAAACTTTGATAGAACACCGCCATCAAGGGAGTATGGCCTGTACCCATGTGGGGTCACATGGGACCCCATGTGAGAGGTCACATGGGACCCCATGTGAGGGGTCACATGGGACCCCATGTGAGGGGTCACATGGGACCCCATGTGAGGGGTCTGGGCAGCCTGGGGGGCCTCTTACATGGATATCAGCTGTATCAGGGCTGGTACGGCAGAGGTGACAGAGGAGGGGGTGGAGGAGGCCGGGCCCCAGCAGGTAAGAGTTGGGAGGAGGTACAGGGAAAGAGACCCCGATGACAAGCCCACCTGGGACCCTGCAGAGCCCACGATAGAGAGTCTCAGGTGGGCTATGCAGGATCTATGGTGTGCTCTGCAGGGTCTCAGGTAAGTCCATCTTTGTTTCCAGTAGTCCGATGGTGCCGGTCTCTGATCCAGCGCAGGCTGCTGTCTCTTCCTGTCCCACAAAGTCTGTCTGGCGTGCACGCTCATGGCTGTGTGCATTTTTTTCCATCAAATACAGCTACCTGTTTTTAACACCTAAAAACTTGCCCCCTAGTACCTAACATTTAGCACCTAGCCACAAGTAAGGGGTTCATTCACATTAGATGTATTGTCATGCATTTTTAGTTTAATTTTTAGTACAGGCAAAATGGATGGACATTTGAAACTACACTGTTTTTATAAAACCAGTTCCAACCAATGCACCGTATTATTGTGCATTGGGCAAATCCTCCATGGTGCCTATTTGGTATTATTCCTGTTTTACGGCATTGAAATAAACTGAAATTGGATCCTTCAAAAATACAACACACATTAATACATGCATTTATATGTGAATGAGCCCCAGCATTTAGCCTTAAAGCCGTTATATATATTCCCTAACAGCTGACCATACCTTTTGTAAAGGGGTACATAGTTACATAGTATTTGAGGTTGAATAAAGACATTAGTCCATCAAGTCCAACCTATTAGGATCTCATTCTAGGAGTACCCGTACCCATGTATATTACGGTCCCTTAAGAAATCGTCCAAAAGTTTCTTGAACAATTCCACATTATTTGCTGAAATCACCACCTGTGGCAGTGAGTTAGCATCGATAAAGAGTGCCTTCATCACTGAAATTTATCTTTCCTGCTTCTCCATAATGACATTTAGTAGTAGTGCAAGTCACTACATTTCTCGGCAGTTCTGTGCAGAGCAGGGCACTGTCACTCACACAGGCATGGCTTTGCTTTTGATAGGCAGATTGAAGGTGGATGCCAACGCAGATAGCCCACCCACCCCATACATACTCACATCCAATTGACTATAGCTAGAATGCAGGGTGCCAATGCAGGGTGACAATGCTGCACTGATTTTACTGTATTAGCATCATCATTGTCACCCTGAAAAAGGTAGTCAAGATTCAACAGCTGAACTGACAGGATTGACAAGTATTTGAACTGTCTTGCAAAGAACACTATGAAGAATTAGATATAATTTAGCGATGCATGGCATTGACTACAGCAAACACAGAATTTTGACTTTTGACCAGGTAACAGAATTCTTAATTTACCTCAGTTGTTCGAAATATAATTCTATAGTTATACTGCATGCCTTGCACGCCATCTCTTTCATCTCGTCTCAAACTTATGGCCACAGGCCCGAGTCTCTCATCAACTCCAAAAAAATTCTGATGTTCTGGTAGAAACAGAGCAGCAAAAGGTAAGTAAGTGCAGAGAAAGACGGCAGAAGAATAAACAGTGGTCTCCTGGAAAGAATAGTAAAAAAAGATAAAATATTACTAACCTTTGCCATAAAAATACTTTCGATAGTATAGTGCACCCAGATCTTGATATTCAACAAAGTAGCTGCTATCTCTCAACCTTTCTCTAGCTTCTTCTAACACAGATACAGCTGCATTGGGCCCCCTGACTGGGCAATTTATAAGTGGAGAGTTGAAAGAAAAAAGAGAAAAAAAGTCCCATCCTTGATCTTTTTGGCCTTCTTTCTCTTCTCCTCCAACTTCATTGCGGAAATATGGGCAGCTAAGTAAAAGTTCATTGTCCTTTCCATCTCCAGTATCACCTGGATCTTCAGGGGATGACAAAGATCTTCTGGGTGATAAAGTACAAGTTCTAAGCTGAGAGGCTGCAGATGCACCACTTCTCACATTCTTTTTCCCTTCCAATTCTCTTCTTTGAAAGGGATCGAACAATATACTCTGAATGTCATGATGAGCCAAACATTTAGGACGTGCAGCTACTGGATCTCCTTCAGGTGGTTTTTCTTTTACCTCTAGGGCCACTGGCCCCTGACTGCTACCTGCCAGCCCAAGCAGTATGAAAGGATCTTTAAAACGTGGGGCAGATGGACTTGCAGTCCCTTTATCTCGAGGGTTATACTCTGATTCTGAAAGGGAACGTGCCCCACCGTTATGCCTGCTATTTCCTGAGGAAATTAGAGACTTGGCTTCACGAGGACTCTTATGAGGGGATGATTGTGCTGGCAGCTGGCGCAGTTTACGCACAAAGAGATCATCGGACTGCATCTCATAGGAAACAACTCATTGATGATGTGTGAAAGGCATACAGTTGTTTCAACCTGTTGATATATCTAATTTAGGCCTTTTTTTCTTCTGTTTTTTTTTTTTCTTGGGCCAGATTCAGCTTCTTCTTAAGCGATGTTTTTTTAAAATGTAGTAGCCTGATAATGCTGTAAGTCAGGGTTTACATTTTATTGATTTTAGCTTTTTCTAAATGTAACAGTATCATACTTCCCTTCTCAGAAATTATTAATATATATATATATGTGTGTTCTTTGTTTCTGTTTCTTTTTTGACTTGATATTGATATTTTCTTAAACTTCTTTAGTTGCCTTGGAATTTCTTAGTGTTGTTATGGGCCTTGCTTATGCTTATTTGATTACTTAAGGTGTTGCTATTCACATCCTTTCTCTTTACAGATTTGCTAAATGTATCGGTCCTTATGTGCTTTATGATTTACTACATATTCCATGGTATATACTGCAGAAACTTATCATTTTCTCCTTTAACTAAATCCAAGTAAGATGTCCACACAGCTGCTTTAGGCCTGTACAAAACACAAGAAAAAAATATCACAGATTTACAAAACAATACTATGCTACAGCCTTAGACGATTGATTGTGTTTTACGTGTTGGGTTAATCCATATAATTGTTATTTCTATTATCCTGTTGACTCAAGAAATACATTTAAAAGTTAAACCCTGACCAGCCTATAGACCTTTACATATTTTTAACAGGCAGTAAATAAGCTTTAAAACAAGCCCTCGCTGCTCAGTGCTCTGAAACTGCAAGCACTGTGAAACAATTCATCCTCAAAGTCATTTAAATCCTTCTCTCAGAATGTAGACGGTTGGATAGCTGTCGAGTCACTGCTGGAAGGAAAGGGAGCAGAGTGAGTTGACCTGCTGGAAGAATGACCTAAATTACTTCGTTTTCAATACCGAATCATGAGCTAGCATAAATTCTATTTCTTTTAAAAAAATTCACACATGATTGGGCATGAAAAGTGAATACAAGTTTACTCTTTTTACCAACATTAACTTTTCAAAGTGAGCATATAATTTGTTAAGTGAACATTCACTTTGCTAAGTGCACCTGTGCCCAAACCATAGACATTGAAGTATTGATATATTCTTAACAAGCACTAAAAGAGCTTTAAAACGAGCCATCACTGACCTCTCTACCTGCTTGTACTTTTAAAGTAATACATTTTTTACATTTCCTCAAAGATCACAGCAAAGACTCAGGGGTCTATTCACGAAGCTGCCGAAGGATCTGGCCGTAGCTTCGGCCGATCCTTTACACACAGTTTCTAGACACCTCCTGTGTGTTTGCACTAGAGGGCGGGTGGACTACCAAGATTCTGTTGCAACAGAAAGTAATAGGAAACAAGCTGAAGATGAATTTCTTCACAATGCCTATAACTACAGGTGTGATGGGGAGCTTCTTTTAAAATGTATTTACTGTTTGCTCAAAATATGTAAATATTTTAGTGCATATAGTCTACACACATGTTCACTATAAATCAACCCCATTGAGTTTTTGTAACCAATAGGCTTTTTCAGACATTAAATTAAAATTAAATTGTGCCATGACTATGGACATTAAAGATTTTGCATATTCTTAACAAGCAGAAAAATAGCTTTAAAACAACCCCACTGACCTTTCTTTATTAATGTACTGTGAAGTAATTCAAGAAGGCTACCACTGCACTGCAAGGTTTAAATGCTTGTTTTGTCTAGGGGGCTCAAATGAAGCAGATATACTCACCTGATCTTCACTCCCGCTGGACTGCTAGACTTGTCCTTGCAGCCTCTTCTTTCCTGTGCTCCAATGGGCTAAGGACCACTGATGTCATCATGTCTAATGTAGGTCCAATGACGCCAAGGGACATTCCCCAGCTGGACAGGTGGGGGAGAGAGGTGAGCTGTTTTAGGTCAAAATCGTTGCTGTTTTAGGTCAAAAGCGGTTTTAGACCAGGTAGAAAACAGCGATAGTAAATTAGAACTATTTGCAGAATTGAGTGATAGCGATTCGTTGGGAAATTCCTCAACAGACGCTGAAAGTGAGGACAGCGAGGATTCTGTGACCGAGCTCAGTGATGTTACGAAATTCAAAAGTGAAAAGCACCACATACACACTAATACATTGTATTACAGAGAATACAGTGCTATTTTGTTACTATTTTGATACTGTAACGAATTATTTCAGCTCAGCTTTGTCCCTAGAGATAGTACCAGTGTTCTGCCTGCACTTTTACTATTATATTACTATTATATTTGCCTGGAAAACTTGAGAGCGTCCATGGCATCAAACAAGCATCCGCTGAGGTCAAAAGCGGTTTTTGAGCAGCTAGAAAATAGCGATAGTGATGTGGAATCAATTATTGAATTGAGCGACAGCGATGCGTGGGGAAGTTCGTCGTCAGACACTGAAAGTGACGAAAACGTGGATTCTGCGACTGAGCTGAGTAATGTGCGAACTTGGTGCCCTATTGATTGTGGTACGGATCACGCAGCGCCCACAAGATTCTCATTTACTGGAGCATCTGGTAGGAAGGTAGATGTGGAACATGACAACCCCTTGGCCTACCTAAAATTATTTATGACCGATGAGGTTATTGATGAAATTGTTACAGAGACAAACCGGTACAATGAACAGCAATCCACAACCCTGCATGGGAAGTTTTCCAGAAATAGAAAGTGGGAACCAGTGACCAGAGATGACATCTGGAAGTTTCTGGGCCTAATAATTCTTCAGGGAGTGGTGGGGAAACCTCTGCAGAAGTGGTATTGGACAACCAATAAATTACTTGCCACTCCATTCTTTGGCACGGTCATGTCGGAGTACAGGTTTTCCCTCATAATGAAGATTTTGAGGAATTTCCAGCAAACCTATGTGCCAGAAAGAGACATCACCATAGACGAAAGTCTAATGGCCAACAAGGGAAGGCTCAGCTGGATTCAATATATAGCATCCAAGAGAGCACGATTTGGCGTCAAAACGTATATGCTATGCGAATCGTCATCTGGCTACATATGGAACTCCGTGATATACACTGGGAAAGGAACCAAATTTGATCTAAAATATAGCAGCTAAGGAATGGCAACATCTTCCGTTCTCTCACTAATGGAGCCATTGCTGAATCAGGGCTATTGTGTTACAACGGACAACTTTTATACTTCTCCAGAACTGTATGAATACCTTTTGCAACACAAAACAGATGCGTATGGAACCGTCAGGGCTAACCGACGTGACCTCCCACCAATGTTTGGCAAGAAGAAGCTAAAGTCTGGAGAAATAGTTGCCTGGCAGAAAGGCAAAATGATGGCACTGTGATGGCGCGACAAAAAAGACGTGTGCCTCATGAGTACTGTGCATAATGCCTCCACTGCTATGGTACGCACCAAAGGTGGGAGAGAAATAATGAAGCCGCATGTGGTAATAGACTATAATAACACCATGGGAGGTGTCGACAGAGCTGACCAAGCCATGACCTTCTACCCGGCTATGCGTAAGCAGCAGAAGAAATATTATAAGAAAATCTTCAGGCATCTTCTTGAGCAGTGCTTATGGAATGCCTACGTTCTGCTAAAAAAACAAAGTGACAAGCCTATGACGCATTCAGACTTCATCTGGAAAATTTCCGAAGAAATCTTTTCGAACCACCAAACGCCATCAGCGAGTAGACCTGGACGTCGTGCTGTTGGCGTAGTCAACCCAGAACGCCTGACTGGTCGTCACTTTATGGACTACGTCCCTCCAACAGAAAGAAAGTCAGCACCCACAAGGCTGTGCGTAGTTTGCTGCTCGAGGCGCGATGACAGCGGCAAAAAAATCCGAAAAGAGACCAGGTTCCATTGCCCCGATTGTGACGTCGGACTTTGTGCTGTCCCCTGTTTCAAAGTTTACCATACCCGAGATGTTTACTGAAGTAATATTGCACCCTTGCTTGAACAGATGTCAGTGTTTTTTGTTTGAATACATTATTTAATTAAATGTATTATTATTATATTATTGTTTTGTGTAATTATTTCTAATTATTTGTTATATTATAATTTATTATTTCGTTTTTCAAACTTTAACATACCCGGGATGTCTACTGGACTCTTGTTTGTACAGATTTAGGTGAGTTATTCCTAAGATTTACTAAGAACTACAGGCCTACAATGTAAAACAACATATTTGCTTGAAAAACAATGTACCGCTTTTGGTTGCTAAAATACTGAATAATCATACCGCCAGGGAGGTTAAACAAACAAACAAAACAAAACAATTTTATTTTAATTTTTTTTACCAAAAACGGCCCGGAATGCATCAAAAACGCGGCAATAACGTGGCACAACCCACTGCACTGTGTGTGCAGAAACTCATGCAGATCTGGTCTGCATTTGGTGTAAACAAGCCCTGAAAGGAAAGGTGACTATAGCATAAATGTCAGTAAAAAAGTCACATGTATAGGCACATTCTAGCCATCTTAAGATATAACTGTTTCCCCCACAGTCTCTTAACCAGCAATGTTTACAGGTACTCATAGGCTAGGTTCATACATTGTATTGCTGTATTGCTATAGTCAATTAATAATATTATATTTCAATGGTGACAAGTATAACTTTAAAAAAAATGTATAGCAGCTGATATTGCCTACCTAGGCACACCAGAAGTTCCGTCTATGAGACTCTAGGTAAAAAGACTCAGCTAGCTCTTTACAATCGCAACATTTAAATATACATTGGTGAAATCTCACACATTTTTGTTGCATGTCTTTTTTAACTCCCATGCATAGGACATTTAGATGCATTTCAATTGAGTAATGTTGCACATTTTAAATACGAAACTGAAATGATATAATCTCGGGGCACAGACAGCCGCAACACACAAAAAACAAGCCAGCTACACAAAGCAAGAAAAGACATGAAATGTTACCTTGAAGTAAAAAGTCATAGACGCGTCTAAGAGATAGAAAGACGCTAAGGCTGTATGAGAGCATGCAACACAGGAAAACACCAAAAGCTTGTGGTTCATGAGTGGCAGAGGTAGAAGGGAACTGAAATTCTACAGAAGGACAAAGGAGGAACAAACATTTTAACATACATATGCAATTAAATACATTTTCTGTCACAGAAGGCAAATATACTAATTGTTTTAAACATCTAAATTTTATGAATCCCCCCACACAGTTTTGAAGTGTTTATATCAACTTTTATACACACATACAGTATACTGTATATACCATATAAATTACTTCATGCATGCCTGTGTGTTTTAGGTGTGTTGCAGTGCATTGAAAAGAGTCCTGTGCTTTGGTGCATTTTCCAGCAAAATGTGTGTTACATAAAAGGTGAAAGACGATGCATGTTACACACAACTAAAATAGGGTTGCCACCTGTCCAGGATTCACCCGGACTGTGCGGGTTTTGAATGCTGTGTCTGGGTTTCATGCCAGCAGAAACCCGGACACAAGATGTTAGGCAGACCGGGGAACCAAAATTTAAGATAGGGGCTACAGGCCCCATACTGAAAATAGTCTCAACTGTAGGAGTTACATATGAACAGGTGACGCTATTTACATATGAATAAGCCACGACTCATTCTCCCAAAAAAATATCTGCGCGACGCTAGTATGTTCGAGTTTTGCTTGAAGAAAAGGTGCAACCCTAGACTAAAATGTGAAACACACACCTATAAAGCACAGAACCTGCAATGTATCAATATTCATAGCTATTAAAAAAGATCTATATCAGGGCTAGGCAACCTCAGCACTCCAGCTGTTCTCGAACAACAATTCCTATGAACCATTGCAAGACTCTGACAGCTCCAGGCATGACCCCTAGAGGCATGATGGGATTTGTAGTTTCAGCACAACTAGCGTGATGAGATTGCCTACCCCTGGCCTAGATCTTTGGCAGGTTTTGCTGCACATAAAACACTACCATACACTTAGGAAAAACAGATATGTATCACTAAATTATTTCCACATATTGACATGAATTTCAGCACAAAAATTGGAACTTTGGGAAGAAATTGCAAATTGGGATCCTCAGGTTTTCCAGGATCCAACGAATGCTAAGCAACATCACCTTTACTTAGCATTATGCACCAGAAGCGGGGGGGGTGTATTTTTTACCATTTCTTGTCATGTCATTGGGTTTTTTTTTCTTAACTCTAACTTTTTTTAATCGGAGCTGGGGTGGGGGTGGGGGTTAGGAAATAAGCATCATAGCTACAAGTTACATTATATCTAAATTGAATTAACTGTGCTTTTTAAGATGTATAGTGGACTAGGGATGAGGTTCGGGTTCACCACTATCATGGGTTCGAGGCAAATCCTACATGTTTGAGATTTCAATCCTGGAGAATTTGTGTGAATTTTTTAAAACCATAATGCACTGCATGGCCTTTGATTTATGCCTAGCAGGCTTAGAAAGGTCAATACATGGGCTTAATGTGCCAGCCAACCGACTATAAAATGGGGAACACAAAGCAGCCATAGCGGCATTGAATTAGAAGCTGTTAGAGAAAGCTGACAAACTGCATAGGGACTAGGATCAGGTAGGAAACTGTACTTGCTGTTTGAGCAATCAGCTCATTTGCTGCCTTTTTTCCTATTATTGTTTTTTTTTTTTATGTCTTTCATTTTATTTTGTGGGTGATTTGAGGTCAGCGGTCACTTTTAGATGCTGTCCCCACTTTTTTTTCTAATTGCAAGGCTTCCCTCTAAAAAAAAAATGTTTTTTTTATGGATGACACTTTGGTGTTTTTACTTCTTTTGGTTTCTTGTTTTATTTTATGTTGACAGGGCCTTTTTTAAGTTTAGGGCACTTAAAGCTGAGAATTCATTTGTTGGCGTTCCTCTGTTCTTTAAACTGTTTTTTGTTTGATGCATGCCACTGCATTATTTAAAAGGAATAAAAACTATATGCAAGAACAGTTTGAACCTAAACCAACTTATATTGTATTACTCACATTCAATGCACCCCCCTATTCCCATACATAAAATAAAAGTTAGGCTTACACCAGTAAGGCTTATCATCCCTGATTAAAACTGTCCTGCTGCTGGCCAGTTTTACACTGCTGTGTCATCTAAGGTCTCTTAATTCTTAAAGGAGAACTATGGGGTAAGTGTTTTTCCCCATAGTTATCCTAAGGGTCACGGGAGGACATAAACTAGCATCCTCCCGTGACCAAAAGCTCAGTATATCGCGAGCTACAGCTTGCAGTATACTGAGACCGCCGCAGCCAGGACGGATCCCGACATTATTGTCGAGATCCACCCAGATGCGAGAGTGACAGCTGGCTCTGCCTATCTAGAGACAGAGCCAGCTGTACCCGCCTCCTCCCCTGTCCGTTCCGCCAGTCAGCGCTGGAGGATCGGAGAGGGGAGGGGGGAATCCATTTTGTTGGCCAGGCTTCTAGCATTGGTGAACATGCACTTCAGGTTTTTGCTTTTGCTTACGTTGTTTTGTCGTCCATAATCTGGCAATGCCTCCATGTCTTGTGTTTTTGTTTTTAGTGTCATAGATTCCCTGTTTTCTGTTGGGGGCACCTTAATTTCCCTAATTGACCCTCCACTTCACCACTCCTCTCGATAAATCTTAGGATATTGCCTGGCTCAGTCCTTTTTGATCCCTCCCCCCATAATCTAGTTTAAAGGCACCTCTGTACCATGACAGCTGGGTCTTCCTCAGCCCCCCCCCCCCCCCCCCCCAATAATCTGTCCATCCGATCCGCAATATGCTGAACCTGAGCGCCTGGCAAACAACATAGTGTTTGGCAATCACGTTCTTTGTGACAGATTGTCTGTTCGCCTGATAATAGAATCCCCTACCACCAGGATCTGTCTATCCTTGCTTGACCCCCTGCTCCCCTCTATACTAGAGCAGTCACTCTCCTGGCAGCTAGGGGAGGTATTCTGCTCCAGCAATGCTACCCCTGAGCTGATATCCTGAACATCATGCAGACAGGCATATTTATTGGGGTTTAACAGCTAAGGACTAGCCTCTCTAACACTTATCCATACCCCGCCTTCTGACTGTTACCCAGCTACCCACCTCTGGGTCCTGCTCCTCCATGTACCACCCTCCTCCAAGCTGGCCCCTGCCAGTGCCTGTTCTGTGAGGTCTAAACTCTCCTCCATGTTGTTAATGCTCCTGAGTGTTGCCAGGGGAAGTGTTTAAAGATGTAAAAGATGGCTTGACTTCTGACTTTGGATAAAGTCTCTGATCAAAGAGAACTGTTCCCAAATACACCCTCTCAAAGTTCCCTGCGTTCTCCAACATAAAAAAAATCATGTATAAAAATAAAGAGTTAGTAATAAGATATTTATCAGGGCACAGAGGCGTCTCTTTAATTAGGCGAGTTAGGCCTTGCGCTCATGCAGGCCTCGCAGCCACCTGACTCGCCTAGTCTAAATCAGGGGTAGGCAGGGCTGGTGCTGTGGGGGGACAGAAAAAAAATCACCTTCGTCTGCATCCTGCACTCCCCCTTCCGCTGAGACTGCACTCCAAATTCCCCTGCTGGGACTCCACTCCATCCGCAGCCCAGCCTGGCTTTCTTACTAATGTGGCAGTGCAGCCCCAGCAGCAAAAGCAGGAGGAGAGAGAGCCGGGACAAACAAACAGCAGCAGCCATGTGGCATGAGGTAGGGAACCAGGGCAGCAGTGGCAGATTCATTGAAGAGAATGGGTGCATAAAATTAAATCAATTAAATTGCTAAACCAAAACAGTAGTGCATCAGATATATGAAAAACATATAAAAAAAACATATAAAAAATCTCATGTAAAATGTTTAATATGTTTTTTTATATGTTTTTCATATATCTGATGCACTACTGTTTTGGTTTTATTGATTTAATTTTATGCACATTGGCACGAGTTGACATTTATGTTCACTATTTTTGATGTTTATAATTTTGCCAACACTGATTTAACTCACTTGGATTACACATATTTCAGCTAGGACATGACACGAATCAGAGTCTCTGCAGGTGTGGCCGTCCCAGGGCCCAAGTCTGGGGTGGCCCTCTGACAGGGGAGGAGGTGGAGGAAGCCGGCGCTGGGGCCCAGCGACGACGGTCCGGCGGAGGTTGTGGAAGAAGCCCACTGTGGCAGGTAAGGAGCTGCAGGGAAAGGGCCCCCAAATGGGCCTCAGGTAGGTGCTATGTGCAGAGTCCAGTGCATTGTTATGTGCAGAGTCCAGTGCATTGCTATGTCCAGAGCATTGCTATGTACAGAGTCCAGTGAGTTGCTATGTGCAGAGTCCAGTGTGTTGCTATGTTCAGTGCATTGCTATGTCCAGTGCGTTGCTATGTGCAGAGTCCAGTGCATTGCTATGTCCACAGCATTACTATGTGCAGAGCCCAGTGCGTTGCTATGTGCAGAGTCCAGTGCGTTACTATGTCCAGAGCGTTGTTATGTGCAGAGTCCAGTGCATTGCTATGTCCAGAGTGTTGCTATTTGTAGAGTCTAGTGCATTGCTATGTGCAGAGTCCAGTGCGTTGCTATGTGCAGTGCATGGCTAGTTGCAGTGCGTAGCTAAGTGCAGAGTCCAGTGCGTAGCTAAGTGCAGAGTCCAATTCATATAGTTTTCTGCATTGCTGCATAATGTATTGCTGGGGTTTGTAGTCCCCCCTACAGCCGGTGCCATTCTGCATTAGAGTGTAAGCTCCTCTGTACAGAAACTAATGTGACTGTCTCAGTGTTCTTCGTACAGCACTGTGGTATACACTGAGTGGCCAGATTATTATAACTACCCCATCAGTACTTCGTTGGGCCACGAGATAACTCCACGATATGACTTCGTTAGGCCGCCTCGTGACTCCACGAGATGTTGAAAGATGATGCGAGGAATCTGACACTGCACTGTTGCCCTTCTGTTGTCTTGTACCAGTCTTGCCACTCTCCGTTCTGCCCTAACATTGACTAGTCGCTGACGGCCACAATTCGCACGTTCAGACCCAGATTTTCGGCTGACAGTCCAGTCTTTAAACACTTTAACAACAGACGCTCTTGAACATTTAACGAATTCTGCTGTTTTGCTGATACTCGCTCCATGGCTCTGAGCGCCAACAATCATCCCACGTTCAAAGGCTGTTAAATCGCGTTGTTTACCCATATCTTCAGAAAAAAATCACTTCTACTGTCGTGGTAAACAACCTGCTTCCCTATTTATAATGGTCTGGCCCTCTAGCAACTTCAGCGCAAAATTATAGCTAATTAGCCTACAAATGTCAGGTGGTCATAATAAACTGGCCACTCAGTGTATGTCAGAGCTATATAAATGTATAATAATAATGATAGTGTGTGACTGTGGGGGGACTTGCTCAGTGTTCTCTGTACAGCATTGCAGTATATGTCACAGCTACAGTATATAAATGTATAATAATAATAGTGTGTGACTGTGGGGGGACAATAGATTGTAAGCTCCTCTGGTGCAGAGACCGCCGGGGGGGTTGGGGGGCACCAAAATAAAATCTTGCACCATGGCCCTTTTATTCCTTAGTGGTTAGGGCCAGCATGTAGGTCCCGCAACTCCGCACACCTTACATGCTGGGCGACAGGCTATCTAGTCCCCCTGCTGTGCCTGCATGTGGATTCAGCACATGTAGGCCAGCCTGTCACCTCAGCAGGTGCCGTGCTGTCCCAATGGGTATGGCATAGCCTCGCTTCAAACGCTGTTCTCCTCTTCTGCGACCAAAACAGATTAGAGGGGAGCTTGTTGCTGGGGCGACCCAATACTAAGCATCGCCCTAAGCGAGACTTCAAACCCTATACTGCTGTACCCCTTTGCCGTTTACTCTTTTCTGTGCTAGGATTGCTGCCCTATGACCATGAACTCTATGCTTGCTGTACCTTATTGCCGTTTACCCTTCAATCTCTCCCTTGGTTGTCTCTCATCACTCTCTCTCCTGGCTTTCCCTTCTTGCTCATCCTCCTGGCTGTCTCTCCTCACTCATCCTCCTGGCTGTCTCTCCCTGCTCTCTTTCCTGGCTATTTCTTTTCGCTCTCTCTTTCTCTCTCTTGGCTGTCTACCCCCTTACTCTTGGCTGTCTCTCCTCTCTGTCTCTACTCAATCTCTCCCCTGGTTGTCTCCTCGATCTCTCCCCAGGTTGTCTCTCCTCGATCTCTCCCCAGGTTGTCTCTCCTCGATCTCTCCCCTGGCTGCCTCTCCTCAATCTCTCCCCTGGCTGTCTCTCCTCAATCTCTCCCCTGGCTGTCTCCCCTCGCTCTCTCTCCTGGATGTCTCCCCTTGCTCTCACTCCTGGTTGTCTCCCCTTGCACTCTCCCCTGATTGTCTCCCCTCGTTCTCACTCCTGGTTGTCTCCCCTCGCGCTCTCTCTGGCTGTCTCCCCTCGCTCTCTCCCCTGGCTGTCTCCCCTCACTCTCTCCTGGCTGTCTTCCCTCCCTCTGTCTCCTGGTTGTCTCTCTTTGCTCCTGTATATTCTGCTAGAAAAAAATAAAATTGCTGCACAGCCCTGGAGTGTTCGGGTTTTGCTTTAAGAAAATATGGCAACCCTAATCACCTCACCTGCCGGGTAAAACAGGACCAGAACTGGTGCTAGCAAAAAGCTGAGGATGCCGGGAAGAGGGGGGGGGGGGGGGGTTTTGACCTGTGTAGGCAAAATCCTTGTAACGGCCCTGGGCCCCTGTGTTGCGATATATCTTAGTGGACTTTTTTCAGACACACATAGATTTACAATAGAGACGGAGGTTTTGTTTGTTTGTTGATAGAAAGCTTGGTTCATACAATGGAAGGTGCCACCTAAACAAACCAAACTGTTTTTTCACAATGGTGTAGCTTGTCCTGTATTGATTCGTATCACAATGGGATGGTGATCATAAACAGTCACACCTAGCCTGGTCAAGACTCAAATCAAATCTGGACTACTGATGGCAATTTATGGTACAACGCTGCCACCTAGAGGTGGGAAAGTGAAATGCATTGTATTGCATTTTCCTAAAGGTGAAATCGGCGGCGCTTCTAAAGCCAGTAGCTGAAAGGGAGCACTGCACTTCACAAGACGAGGGCTTCACAGGAGGGGGACAGTACGAGGGCGCTTCACAAGACGAGAGGACTTGCTTCAAGACCAGGACATACAAAGGATTTAGCAGTGACTGCAACGAGAAGCCATTTTTCCAAAGCTGAGAAGTCCTGCTCATCGCGGAATTTGTGGATCCTACAGCCTGAGCTAAGTACATTTTCAGTGTTTCCCCTCCTAGAAATTACATGTACTAGAAGATAGTGTAGTGGGTGCATGTGAATGTTTGTAGCAGCCTGTATGTCTTGTTTATGTATTTGTTTGCTTTTCCTGTAACCAAGTTTGTACACGCAGCATTTTCGCCAAGTAAAGTACTTTTAATGCTACTGGGTCAGTTTCCTTGAAGTTTACTGCAAGAACAGACAACAAATAGAAATTAAAGTTTTGCCAAGCTTTACAGCTGGGCTCGTCCTTGAGATAAGCTTTAAGTCTCTGGGATTTGTAGTCCAGAGCATTACAGCCCCTCCGCTGGACATTCCCCTCACTTTGCCATCACTTATGATCACAGTTCAATTTTAATTTTTTCCATTATGGGTGTAAGTAGGGGGGCTCACATTTGAGTTTCGCCTAAGGCCTCACGAAGTCTAGAGCTGTCTCTGACCAAGCAGATTTAAATCTTCCGTTAAAATTTGAATGTGATTAGAAATATAGTAAGTAAACAGACAGGAAAATTCACAAGCACAGGCTTCAGGAAGTTTACTTTCAATGGTCTTGCAAGGTTCTCCCTGCAATCTATCTACATTAGACAACAGAGAACTCAGAATATGGTAAACTGAGCAAGTTTTCAGATTTAGGCAAAGCTGCCATGTTTGTTGGATAATACTAGTAGCATGGAGAAAAAAAGCATTGCACTTAAACAAACTCAAAATATATTCCTAAAATGTGAAAAAATTGTTATAAAATGTGAAATTATCACAAAGTGATGAAACATTATGCGTTAGCCACAACACCTGTGTTGCACAATACCTGTATAAGTATGTTTTTTGTTTTTCACATCTTTTTCAATATTGATCTATTTTGTTTAGACTAAAAGGTGCCCATACACCTTACGATTGTCGTACGATAATCGTATGCGATCGACTTTTCGTACGACAATCGTAACGTGTGAATAAAGTGCCCGACCGATAGTACTGTACAATCGTACGACTTTTGACGGTCAAGCATGTTTGAAAACTTTGGTCGATCGTACGATGTTCGCATGGTTGGTGGCGTTTCCGTCCGTCAAAAGTCGTAGGATTAACACTGCGCATGCGCAAACTAAAATAATTTGCGGTCAATTACCGCAAGTCGTCCAGGTGTTTTTTTTTAACTACCGCTGATTGAACCTGCGATAATCGGGGCAGGATGGGGCCGTCGTACGAAAATCGTACGACGGTTCGATCATCGGACGAAAAGTTTTGTCCGATAATCGTAAGGTGTATGGGCACCTTAAGAGTTTTTCTGAAGTATCATTAGCACAGATATTGTGCAACACAGGTGTTGTGGATAATGCATAATTGTTTCATCACTTTGTGATCATTTCACATTATATTTAAAAAAAAAACATTTTAGGAATATATTTTGTTGAAGCGCAGTGCTATTTTTCTCCTTCCCTATTTTGGGTGTACTCCCTGATGAAGCACAGCTGCCCTTAGAGTGTTATTTGATTCCTAGTGCAGTTTATCTCTATTGAACAATACTAGTAGCATACTAATTGATTTCAGATGTAGTCAGGAAGTGGTTTTGAATAAAAAGTCTGTAGGGAACAGGGGCAGACTGACAACACATGGGGCCCCTGGGCAATACAAGATTATGGGGCCCCCTTGTGCTTAGGGAAAAAATGTGCCACATTTCATGTTTACATTTCCTCTAAAGCCTTGGTTCCCAACTGATGGGTCGTGACCAAAAAGTGAGTCACGACCCCATGTCCAGTGGCTCACAACGTGCCTTCCACTTTTCTAGGTGAAAGGCTCCTCAGCCTTCACCTTTCGCACCACTGTCAGTTCTCACGCCAAAATATGCTGCCCGGCACCGAGTGCAAGCTTGAGACGGAGTGGGCTGCAGCTATGGCTGCGAGGGTGCTCCATCCATACGTACAGCTCCCTGGTATGTCCTGTAGAGGTACCTGGAATGGAGTGACATCACATTCTGGCTCCTGGCACCGCTAAAGGGCACACAAGGGAGCTGTACAAGCTATGCACATATGGATGGAGCTCCGTCACAGCACAGCAGCCCACACTGGACCCAGGCTGAGGATCCACTCCACTTCTCGTAAGGTAGGGAGACTGGGTTGATCTTAAAAAAGAAAAAATAAATATTTTTTTGAGAGTGTGTTTTAGAATGTCTGTGAATGTGTGAGATTGTCTCTGTGGTTGTATGAGTCTGTCAGTGTTTTTGAGGGCCCCTTCACACTAGCACAGTGCAATAATCGCACGGTTCCGTGCGATTAAAGCACTGTATCACGCATTCGGGTGTGGGAGGTGTGTTACTTTGTCGTTCATTTGAATGTTATCCCAAACGCACCTCCCACCCAAATCCGGTCATTAAGTTGCCACTTAATGACCAAGGACAAATGTGTGTCCTGAGGTTACACAGGTTGAGAGCCACTGCGTTAAAGTGTATGTAAACCCTATCAATGGAATTCTATTATTTGCTCCCCTTATGTCTGTTAAAGCCAAACTCCAGGAGTTTTGATTGGATGGAGGAGAGATGATGTCACATCCCTGCCCCCTCCACTTCTTCTCCTATAATTGACTAAAATATGTTCTTATATCATAATAATAATAATACCCCACTTTTATCACACATTGCAATCTCTGAGTCTAGACAGGGACTCCTTATATTGAATATCTACCAAATCCGACTACTCCAATGTGGAAAGAGTTTTTCATTACCCTGCAGGAAAGGATGGGAGGAGGACTACGATCAAATGTCAGCTGCAAAATGGTCTGATGGTCCCTCAGGTATCTGTCTCTCCCACATGGAAACTTACAAAACTTATTCTAATGGTCACGAAGAGATGACCCTATCTGTGCAAGATATTAAACCGATTGTGGTACTTTTTTGCATATGCTGTGGAAGTGTCCTAAACTGGTGAGAGGAAAGTTATTCACGCTGGGCAGAAGTTATTTGTACAATTATCATGATGTTTGAACTGAACCTAACTTTAGACCTGAAAATCTGTATTTGAGGTCAGATTGATGCAGAAATGCATACACCCCAGATCTACACTACACTCACTAGGCGGCTCTTTCTTGCATTGAAGCTTATTGCTCAAAAATGGACATCACCCAACCCACCTACATTTGAGCTGTGGAGATAAATGGTTATTGTAGTCATTCAACCTGAACAGTTAGTATACAAGCAAAGAGGTTGTCTAGAAAAATGTATGAAGTGTTGGGAAAACTGGTTCACAACCCTGGATCTTGCCCATCCTCAGTTCCTTTTGCAGCAGCTTTTGGAATAACTATCTGTTGGGGCATAGGTTTCTAGTTCAGTGCCTGCTGGTTTGCTCAGTCAGAGGTCTGTTAATGATGGGAGGTGAAATCTCATCATGTTTCATTTAATTTTTTGCTCATCTCTATTTTTTACACATACAGCAAGTTGAGGAGGTAGTGAGGTAGATACATGTATCACAGTAATGTCACACAAAGGGGAAAAAAAACCTCCCTTTCTATTTATTGCTACTCCTGCCATCTGGGTATTATATTAACATTTATCCACAGCTGTATACATTGCACATTTCTAATAGCTTGTGTATTGGTTGCTGTATGGTGGGGTTTATTTACACATTATATGTGATGCATTTTGAAAGAAGCTCTCCTTTCAGACCCACATCCAATCACTATCCAAATCTTGCCGACTCAACCTCTGTAACATTTCCAAAATACGCCCCTTTTTAACAAAGGAAACCACAAAGGTTCTAATTCACTCCCTTGTAATCTCTTGCCTCGACTACCGTAACTCCCTCCTTGTTGGCATTCCACTAAGCAAGCTATTCCCCCTTCAGCCTATCATGAATGCTGCTGCCAGACTCATCCCTCTTATCAACCGTTCAGTGTCTGCCACCCCTCTCTGCCAATCCCTCCACTGGCTCCCATTTGCCCAACGAATAAAACTAAAAATATTAACAACAATATACAAAGCCATCTACAACTCCGCCCCAACCTACATCACTGACCTCATCTCAAAATATCACCCAAACCGTCCTCTCCGCTCCTCTCAAGACCTCCTGCTCTCTAATTACCTCCTCCCATGCTCGCCTCCAGGACTTCTCCAGAGTGTCCCCCGTCCTCTGGAACTCCTTACCCCATTCTGTCCGCCTATCTCCTACGCTGCCCACCTTTAGGCGATCTTTAAAAACCCATGTCTTCAGGGAAGCCTATCTCATCTCAACATAACTGCCTTTTACTTCCTCCAATAACTCAATCCAAACAATTATTACCTTTTGTATCACTTGCCCTTCCTACTAGATTGTAAGTGCTCACGAGCAGGGCCCTCCCAACCCTATGGTTCTGAAACTGTATTGTATTGTAAATTGTATTGTAACTGTACTGGCTCCACTATTTTGTAAAGCACTGAGCAAATTGTTGGCACTATATAAATCCTGTATAATAATAATATGAATTACTGGTTGGGGCGTTGGGGATACTTTTTGGTTGTACACTGTACAATGTTTGTTAATGTTGTTTAATAAAAAAAAAGTAATTTATTACCAAAACATGGCAGCGGGTACCAGGGAGTTACTCTTACAGAGGTTTCAAAAAGTTTATATGCTGCCCTCATACTCTTTAGCCAGTAGCAGAGATTAGGTATCAGTAATTGTCAAAAGGATTTGAATTATAGGCCTGTGGCACAGTGTGATAGAGTTTACTCAGAGTTGAATAGGTTCTTTTAGAATGAAAGTCAGTCATATAACAATTTTTACAGAAGCAGATAGGCGACACTCAAGTCACTACAGCGGAACAAAGCTGCGTCCGATTTCAATAGAAAACACAGAATTTCTCAGCACAATAAAGCCTGTGACACACTGCATGCGTAGCAGCGTGCAGGAAAGGGAAGCGGCGGTGCGCAGACCCCTGCCTGCAGTGTGTTTTTACATTTTTGATCTGGCGCGTCAGCTTGCAAGAGCTAGCATAGCTGAACGTGCTGAGATGAAAAATGTAATCTTCAGCCAATCGGCTTGCGGGTATAAACCCACATGTCAGTATGCGAAGTACATTGAGTTGGTACGTGTGAGCCAATTGGCTGAAGATGAACTCTTTCATCTGGCTGCGCTCAGCTTCGCTCCTCGCAGCTTCGCTTTTGTCCACATTGCTTCACTTTGCTTCGCACTGCTTCACGTGCAGTGTGTCACAGGCTTTACCGATCATCCTGCAACAAAACAAATTGCCCTGTCTAACAGTTTGCATTAAAAACAGAGGTGCACTTCCTTTAATATCTAAACTCAAAAACCAAAATGTAATTTATTGTTGCTTATCAGTCTTTAAATGCAATCGCTGCATTTGTTTCCTTTTTGCTTCAAGCTTTTTTTCCTTTAATTTTATTTGGTGATCCTGCCAATAACACAAATCCTGTCCAAGACTGTAAACACTCATTCAATGCACTGTAGCTATGGAAGAGCAGCATTGCCACACTAAGGGGTCTATTCACAAAGCTGCCGAGGGCAGCCGAGTGAATGACCGATTTGAAGTTCGGCTATTCATTTCAGGCTGGTACGGCTATTTTCAGCCGTGCATCGGCTGAAATCAGCCGTACATCGGCTTGCTTCGTGTGGCTTTGGGTCGGCCGAACATGCTCACCATGTTCGGCCGACCCGAAGTGCAGAAGGAGTTCGACTCAGCCGATCCTCCGGCAGGCTACTCACTGCTGTTCGGGCTATTCTTAAAGATCCCAAACAGCAGTGAGTGAATCACGGCTGGCTCCCCCCAGCTGTCAGAAGCAGGCTGTCGCTCGGCTAGCTTCGGCTTTCAGCACGGCTCAGCCGAGCCGATGCATATGCGTTTGGCTCGGCTGAGCCGCTCGGCCATGATCTGGAGCTGTACGAGCTATTGTGAATAGCCCGTACAGCACCCCTTCGGTTCTACTGAACCGAAGGGGTCCTGGGGCCGAAGCTAGCCGAAGGATCGGCCGAAGCTACGGCCAGATCCTTTGGCAGCTTCGTGAATAGACCCCTAAGTATCTCACCTGATTTGGACTTTAAGCAACATTATTGAGAGGGGAGTTGTTTTTCAGTGTGCAAAAGATTGCTAAGTAACCTGATAACATTGTTTGAGATTTACATTCAGTGTTATAGAAAGTACAAGAACAGGATTCACACTTTTTATTTGTGCATTTTGTGTCACTGTGCTTACACAGACAAAGGCCTTTAAACAACCAGAAGAAAAGGCAGAAACAAGGTACACAGGAATGTGGGGTTTGGAAATTGAGATTCATCCAGCTACATGGTGTGTGCAAGAAGTTGTATTTCGGGAATCATATTCCCCTAACGCAAGAGTTATCAGCAATAAAACGTCAAAACCCACTAAAGTATCTAGTACCCATTGTATTCAACCCACTATGTGCCACGGATCCTTCCCTAAGGGTGAA
The DNA here is from genome assembly GCF_000935625.1 of Nanorana parkeri. NCBI lineage: Eukaryota > Metazoa > Chordata > Amphibia > Anura > Dicroglossidae > Nanorana > Nanorana parkeri. The sequence continues at coordinate 94,449 of NW_017306301.1, read as the reverse complement.
TGCACCCAAGAGCTACTGGAAACTAAGTAGACTGTTGTAGTCAGAGATTTGCACCTGGTAGATCAAATGGTCACATTTTTATGGCCAATGCACGGGTAAAGAGAAGGGGTATTTTGCAAATCAGCATTTTGAAGATGCTGACCGACGCGGCTCGGCCCGGCCAGTCGAGTACGTGGGCGGCCACACGGTTGCACATCCATTCTGGACCAGCCTTTCACACCACCGGAGACATCCCTTCGAACCAGGATCTGTCCAAGGAGATGGTCGCATAGACAACAGGGGAGCTCCTAATTGTAAGTCCCTCCTGTTTGCTGTGACACTGCCATAGAAACCCAGACTCCACACTCTTATGTCATCGATCCACTGGACCCTTCGCCAGACTAAACCCACATATACAACTTTTGGTAGTTGCGCTCCTGAGTTTTTGCTGTTGATTTGTGGTTGTTAACAAACAGGGTCCTCTCCCTGTAGCGAGGAGCTTTGCACACCTGCATACAACAGCCACCCGATTGAAGTTTGCCCACCCCACAGGAGTGCTTTTTTTCTTTTGTGTTTTCCCTCTCAAGGGATCCACCACTGTGAGACTCCTTGCCTGCTTCCTGACCACAGCATTAGAGATCTCCTCTCCAGCTACAGGAACTAACCTCACTTCCTCCCTGAATCTCCATTGGGATTACTGGCACATCTTCCACACATCGATCTGGTTTACAGAGGGACTATCTGTGAAACTCTTCTCAAATGCAAATACTTGTAATAGAATTCTAATCCCAAACTGACTGTCTGTTATACTTTCATAGTACAAGTACTTGCTGCCTTAACCTACTACCAAGAAGATGTTATGTGAAACATTTCCCATATGCAAATACGAACTGCCTAAGGGAACTATAGCAGTGACTACCTGTGATACATTTCCCACACTCAGGCTATATACACTGCTTGAAATGACTCTGTGTGTACTAGAGGTCTTTCTCTGAGAGGATACAGGGGAACCTCTCCAAAAACCACATCTATAGGAGTTAATCCTAGTGTTCCAGAGAGCCCGAGGTGTTACACCTCCTTCCCGGCGTCGGCAGAGACTGCAAAGCACTGGTTAGCCCCACACCCACCCGGACAGTCCTGGAGCCCGGCACCCACCTGTTCAGCCCATAGGAGACCCACATGCAGCCCTGGTGAGATCTGCACGCAGCCCTGATGAGACTCAAACGTAGCCCTGGAGGTACCCGAATGCAGCCCTGGTGAGATATGCGCGAAGCACTGGTGAGATCTGCACCCTCCCGCAGAGCCCTGGAGACAACAGCACCCACCCGTAGAGCCCTGAAGAGACCCACATGCAGCCCTGGTGAGATCTGCACGCATGGCTGATGAGACCCAAACGCAGCCCCGGTGAGAACTAAAGGCAGCCCTGGTGATATCCGTATTAAGCCCTGGTGAGATCTACACACATCCCTGGTGAGACCCAAACGCAGCCCTGGTGAGACCCAAACGCTGCCCTGGTGAGATCCAAATGTAGTCTGGTGAGATCTGCACACAGCCCTGGTGAGACCTAAACGCAGCTCTGGTGAGATCGCACCCACACCTGTATAATTGCTGTATAATCATGGATTGATGGGATCTGTTGTCCTCTATTGCTGGTTGCCATTCTCCATTCTATAATCAATTATTTGTATTATATATTGTATTATTTTAGAAAAAATGTCACATGTCCCTTTAAGAAAAAGTATCGGTAATCGGAATCGGCAAGTACCTGAGGGAAACTACTTGTACTTGGTCTTGAAAGAATGGTATCAGGACATCCCTAGTAGCTACCCTGTGGGGAGCCCACAAACGAGTGATCTAGTAAAGGTCCTGGAAGAGTTTTTAACAGCAAATGAAACAGTTACATGCAACCCCTCAAAAAATGGATAATGATATGGCAGAAAAGTTTGTAGCTCAATATTAATGCCAAAGTTATCGGAGGCCACTAAAAAAACTCTGGATGAAGAGATAATGTGACAGTAAGTGATGGATGCCAATAAAAAATTAAATTCTAGAAAACAGCCAGGACCATGGTTTAATTGTGACATATTATAAGGGGACAGATGGAGTGTGTTGTTTAATTTATTGAAATTCTATACGAAAAAAAAAAATAAGATACCAGGCATTCTTTTATCTTTAGATATATGGAAAGCTTTTAATATGATTTGTTTTAGTATATTAGAAAAATGGGGGTTTGGCCCAAACTTCTGCCGATGGGTTAGATCACTATATATAGAAGATAGGGCATGTATAAAATACGCTGGGTTTTCAGACACCTTCTCAATAGTAAGGGGTAGAAGGTAGGGGTGTCCTGTGTCCCCATTATTTTTTGCATTTGCTTTGGAGCCGGTGGCAGTGGCAATTAGACAAAGTTGGGATATTAGGGGCTTGAAAATAGCAGAATATGAACATAAAATGTGTATATTTGCAGATGATACAACTTTATTCCTGACTAATCCCCTGATATCTTTACCAAATCTAATAAAAACATTGAGAAAATGTGAGGGTATATTGCGATTGCAGATAAAAGCAAATCCAAAACATTGAATTCTAAATTAACACAGGATATGGTTGACTCCAATCAATATTCAAAAAAATATGTTGCAGATGAGCACACTATTCCGGTGGCAACCAGAAGAAGAAGGGGGACAGTCTAAAAGCATAAGTTTGATGCTTGTGGTGTGCGGCTCTCTTTTACACAGGTGGAGGTGACCTGCAGCTGTAAACGGAGACAAAGAAAAAGGGAAAAAGAAAGTGCCACAACCAATAGCGCAATAGATTGTGTTACACCAAAGGAATCATCAAATGTAACTAAGTTGCACTCACAAAGTTACTTTTAGCCATCGGCAAGAACAAACACTTTCTCATGCTGGTTTACACTATAAGATTCTTACATTTTAAGAGGTTCACTTATGGAGGAGCTTTATCTGGTCAATAGGAAGAAAAGCACAAGAAATGACCATTCCGTGAACGTGTGACTCAGTTAGCCATGTTTATTAGATGAATAAAATTGCACTCACACTTTGTAAAAAAAGGAATTAGCTTGTCAAGGTGCTTGTTAAATAAAGGAGAACCACACGTCCGTTCCAGCCGTGTCCATGGTCCCGAGAAGCAGAGGCAGGCAGCAGTGGGGAGCCACAAAAATGACACGACTAGCGCCAACTTCACAAGCAAAGAAACCCTCCTGCGGCCTAAAGAGTTAATGAAAATCCAGTAAGGCCGCCCCGTAACAGACCAGGGATCCTGGAAACTGCATGGAAAAGAAAACACCAGGCGCCTGACCTGGTGCAATAATCCTTTTATTGATGGAAATAATAAAAAACTCTTTAAACTCACAAACGGAGCAAGAACAATGTCACATTGGACTTGTAGTCCTCACTGGGTGGACTGCTGGGCAAATAGATGAATTGTTCATGAGCTCTGCTGAATGCAGGGTCTCGCTGCAGTGGGGAGCCGCAGCTGTGTAGAGCTGGGATTGGGTAGGGGAGACAGCAGCTTAGGAGGTACTGGTGTAGTGTGCAGGTAGGTATATATGGCCGTGGCAATGCGTTTCGAGGCATAGAGCCTCTTTCTCAAGCTGGAAAAGATATCCCCTGTTTCGGCTCTACACAGCTGCCTGCCTCTCCCTTTTTCTTTGTCTCCAATCAATATTCCCCTTCCAGTGGGAGAAGGAAAGTCTGAAGTATCTGGGGGTACGAATTACATTATATGTCATCTCTATCGTAATGGAGAGTTTATTGAAAGAGGCATGATTAGGATGCTGGGGATACCCCCCAGAGGGAGGGAGTGGAAGAGTGGGGGAGGGAAGATTGAACTATTTTTTTATTTTATTTTTGTTTTCTTTGCTTTTGTTGTGAGAAATTGTAAAATGTCAAAAAAGAAAAAAACTAATCCAGAAACACATATAATCATTGGCTCTAGCATCAGTCTGCCACAGTTTTTCAAACACAAAACAACACTATCAGCAGGAAGGACCTTATGCTGCAATATCCTTTTTGATAAAATATGTGGTTACCTAACAACATCAATTGCAAATCAAGCCCAGATTTGTATATTTACATAACTAGCACATGGGTAAGTAATAGAGATGCACCAAAAAGGAGTTTATTGAAAGTGACAATAAGAAAACAATAGGAAAATCCAAGACGTAGTCAGAGCCGAGCAGGGTAGGTCAGAAGCCAAAGCGGGTAGTCTGCGGAGCCAGGTCTGGGAACTCAGTGATAGGGTTGCCACCCGTCTGGTTTTCATCTGGACAGTACGGTTTTGGAGTCTTGTATCTGGGTGTCCAGCCAGCCGGAACCCGGACACAAGACACTCAGTGCCAATACCGGTTTTAAAATTTCCGACGGATGATCTTCCCGTCACAGTCACCGGCTCCCACCTGTGTGCGCTGCTCATCTTTCTACTCTCGTCTACTCCTGTCACCATGCTGCCTTCCCGCAAGCTTCTCGGAGGTGTGAGTGAGAACGTGTTCCCCATGAAGAGCCTGAGCCTGGTGGACAAGGAGAACACGTCACCTTCTCTGAGCAACACCCGGGTCCTGGCCAGCAAGATGGCTCGCAAGATCTTCAAGGACGCAGAGAATATAAACAAGAACTTAGTTGCAACCTATGGTAGGCATGTGGTTGCATTTGCTGCTGTGGAGAGAATCTTTTTATCTGGGTCATTTGTAGCCATTATCTCCTATCAGATGTGGACTCATCCCTTCTGACTGTCAGATCAACTATAGTGTCTGTGTTTTGGCACATGCTAGTTTACAGTAGGAGCATGAAACACTCATGGGTAAAAACACTTGTACTGCTTGGGGGTATTGTAAAGGGTGCTTTGTACTCTGCAGGGAACTGCTGCTTGTTGGCAGCTTTTTTGTTAGTACATTTTTTAATGTATTTTTTATGTCAAACTGTGGCACTTTAAATAAAAGTCTGGATCTTCCTCTGAGCTGCGGGCAGCCTGTGCCTATTTACAGGCGCCCGCAGCTCAGAGGCAGGTCCGTGTTTCAGGCAGATGCGGCTGCCCGAAATCGAGCTTGCCGAGGACCTTGGCAGCCGCATCTGTGATTTTCTTTTCCTCCTCCGGCTCCCTGACACCGTGCTGCCAGCTTACGGACCCCTAGTGAGACACCATAGCCCACACAGCCCACCGAGTGTCGCACAGCCCACCTGAGAGTCGCACAGCCCACCTGAGAGTTGCACAGTCCACCTGGAGACATCAGTGCGCCAACCCAGAACAACACAGAGTATGTAGCTTCATATTATTTTGTTCTCTCCTCACTATATTCAAAAAAAGAATTGCTGTGCACGGCGATAGGGTGTTTGGGTTTCACTTGAAGAAAAGGTGGCAACCCTACTCAGTGAGCAGGATGGACAAGTACAATAGCTGGAGCCTGGAACCAGGAGATAAGTAGACAGAGCCGGGATCATACTCGGAGCACAGGAACTAGCAGAAAGCACTTGGTAGGTCTGAGCAGACGAAAGGGCGGAAACCAAGTGCAAAGACTGATGAATATATAGTGAACTGGTGTTGCATAATCACTGTGAGACAGGAAGTTGCCAGTAGTAGCAGAATGATGACGTTTATGAGTTTGGTCATAAGAGGGTGCCTAGGAGCAACAGTCAGTGTCAGAAACACTGCACGGAAGTTGAACTTGCAGCTCAAGTGGACAAGGAAGGGTAAGAAACCCTGACATTGGGTTGGTGAGTTTCTGAACAGCTTGTTATGAGGCCACTGCTTGTGGGACTGTGGTATGGTCTCTCCCCAAATTTGAGCTCCTAATAAAAGAGAATTTATGTTAGTAAGATTAGTGTTGTGAAATTCTATGCTTATGGCCTCAGCATAATAGTTAAATTCCAAGGCACTAGTTAACAGATATCTGGCCCAGTGGTTAATATTCAAATGCCTCCAATAAGACCATTGCTTTACAGCAAAAATCATAACAGGGTAAATATGGAATTTTCTGTACAAGGCAGAATAAAATTACGACAATTGAGAAAGCTATAGAGAATAAAAAATCTTAGGGCATATAGAATAAGTGTCACATGAGTTGAAGGCAGTCAGAGTCAATAAAGATGATGACACTATGGTACATAATTAAGTGCAACTCTAAAATCCTTTCATCAGTTGTATACAGTATATTGTCAAGATGTGGCAGAGACCGTAAGCTTTTACTGCATTTTTAGTCCAAATGTTACCATTACAAGAACTGTTTCTGTTAAGGCGCATTTCAATTTATAAATGCATCCAAACAATGCCAGACTTTAATGGCACCAAAATGCATATTTGTTTTGAACAATCGCTTTATTAAAAATGTTTTTTTCTAAAAACACATTTTCATCATAATATAACAATATTGCCACATCAAACATCCTGGGAGATTGTCCCACTTCCCAAACTGGACTAGCAATTATCATCTAAGCTATTATCACCTTGGTCAAAGTGTCCATATTGAATTCCAATACATACCATTCATACAGTATAAGTCAATGTTTGCTGAATGCTGGCACTCCCAGTCATCAGGACATAACTTAATGCATTTCTAGGAACCCTCATGTAATGACTTAATTCCTAATAAAGTGATTGAATTAAACAGATATATGTTTCAAAACCATTAAAGTCTGGCATTATTTGGTTTGTGCATTTATAAATAGTTAGTAATTCGGATGTGGTACTGGACGAGCAAGCAAGCAGTACATATATGCAAAAACATAAAAAAAAAAAAAAAGTTACCAAATAGGTAAAAATGTACCTGTGTCTCCGCCACTTGCTCCAGTCCGAAGATCTGAAGATTCTCGAGCAGCCGTGAAGGATAATGGGGCGGGTGCATGCGCAGTAAAGATCTTCAGCCGGGAGAAGAGGAGAGATGCAGGCTAAGTCAATGCACGCAGTTGGCAGCGTGCACGTGGACAGACACCGTGGAACCCGAGGAGTCTGCTCTGGATCAGAGACCAGCACCAGTGCTGGTGAGACGCCTGAAAACTACTGGAAAGAAGATGATGGGATCAAGAGGCATCATTTAAGGTAAGTCCTTAAAGCAGAGTTTTATTTAATTATGTACTGCATAATTAATAAAAATAATAATTTCCTTAACATTTATGTTAAGTGTATGATATAGTGATCCCCTTCTAAACAGTAAGCTGTTAGCTTTTGAATATTTTAAACCTATATGCCGCTCTGCTTGGCATCCTGACTCGCCTGTCACAGGAGGCCGAGAAGGGTGGTGCGGGAGAAGAGCTCAGCCCCTTGGACCTCCACTGCCTCTGCTGACACAGGCAGGGGAGAGCAGCGGGCATTGGAACGGACACAGACCGGCGCCCAGCGGGGTAAAGAGAAGCTAGGGATGTGCCGAATTTTGGCCCACATTTTCGGCCGTTATGGTACTTTCTGCATTTTGTAACATTTTTGGCTGAAATGTTTTGATGGCAGAAATTTCAGTGCATCCCTAATATGGATATTTGCCTAGAAAGAGTGAGAATCCACCCATCTTCCTAGTGGCCCAACTGTTGGTTTGCAGCAAACACAATCAAGCTGAACACCCTTAGGGGGAAACAAAAGGACATTCTGCCATTTATGGGGAGGTAAACCAGCATATTGCTATACCCACTGCAGGGCGCAGATCTCTCTCTCTAACACTCTCTCTATTTCTCCTTCTGAGTTACTCTCTTGAGACCAAGAACTGTTGTGCCACCATTATCCAGTATGGCTGAATGTTCTCCTATACGTATTTATGTGCAGTAAACATTATTTCTAAAAGAGTCTGGTATGGGCTCTATCTTATGCTGTAAAAATGGGGAACGACTTTTTGGCATGGGCCTGTGCCCGGGGAACAGAAGCAGGACCACGATCAGCATGCATTGCATGGTGGATGGGGGTCTGGGTCTTGGTCAGGCCAGGCTGGGTCGCTTGCCAGCCTGTCCACAAAAGGATGATGTCTTCATGTTCCACCCATGCTAGTGAACAGCAGTGCACCTTAGGTTGCCTGAGCTGGCAAGCAAATAGTGAAACACAAGGAGCATGCAACATTCCACCTGGTGGTCGTTTGACACTACAGTAACAGTGTTGCTTAACAGTAGGGTTTGCAAGGCGTGGGCTTGAGCTTGGAGCTGGCTCAATTGCCTGGAGCTGGAGTGGAGCTGATTAAATTTTTTAGATAAGCACAGGAGCTCCGTTTCTAGAGCTGGAACGGAGCTGAAATTAGAATGGAGTAGAGCTCCGGAGCTGAAAGACATTCTGCAGCTGCTCTTTTCAGTTTTACTTTGTGACTGCCATAACTCATAAAGTGAAAATTTGAAGTGATAGGGAACATCTAGAATTGTTAATGCTGAACTCCAGCTTTAACCCTTTCGCTGCCAAGCCCTCCGGAACATTTTTCAAATCAGCTGGCCAAGCCATTTTTGCTATTTTTACCTATTGATTTGATTTTCAACTGCTGGGTTGCTAGCGTTTGTAAAAGACCCCCCAAACCATATATTTTCTGAAAGCGCAGGCCCGGTAGAATAAAAAGATGGTGATACTAAATTTGAAGGCCCTGCGATAATTGCGCAAATGTTTCTCAAATTAATATTAAACCGATACAAATACACATCACCCCTTCTGTTGAGTAGAACGAAGGGCTGCTGTACGAGCTATTCACTTGAGCCCGTACAGCTCCCGAAGTTGGTCCGAGCTGCTCAGTCGACCCGAAGGCATATGCTTCGGCTCGACTGAGCAGAGGTGAAAGCCGAAGCTGGAACGGCCGGCCGACAACCTGCTACTGACAGCTTGGCGGAGCCAGCCGTCATCTCACGGTTGGCTCTGGCCACTTGCATGCAGAGACAGATCAGCGTCCCCTGGTTAGCAGCTAACCACGGATGCTGATGTGTCATTACACTGTAATGTGATATCACGGCGGCTCCGTCAGGTTCTCAGTGTGTAATGACAGTTCAGCATCTCCTGGTTACCTAGTAACCAGGGGACGCTGGACTGCCATTACACACTGAGAACCTGGCGGATGCAAATGTGAAATTGCGCCTTTTTGCGAAAAGGTAAAAAAATTACGATACGCAAAACTGTAAATAAACTATTTATGTTAAAAAATTGTTTTCACGCTGTGTTGGTGTTTGTGTTGTGATAAAATGATACAGGCGTATATTTATTGCAACACAAAGATCACAACGCATGGCAATGCATCACAAAGCTTTGCCATGCGCTGCTGAAGTTAATTAAAAAAAAATTTTAAAGAAAAAAATACATTAAAAAAAATCATGCATTGCAGCACGTGCATGGCGTACACCTCAATATGTGTATGTTATGTGGGGGGAGGGAGGGGTTGTGCTTTTTTTAATTAGTTTTTTTGTACACATTTTTTTACCATGATAAACATGGTGTTAAAGGTAAACTTAGCCTTTAAGTCTGATTCCAGGTGTATAACCATAATTAATGCTTTTACCCTTAAAACTTGTTAATGAGGGTTTATTAACCATACACTGAAGACACTAAGCAGTTAATGGTCATATAATGTTGGCATGAATACAGCATCTCACTGGTGACATGCATATTGGGGAGTGAGGTGTGTGGAAGTGTTGATCTCAGTGGAGACAATGGATACTGGGAAGTGAAATCTGTGTACTGGTGTTAGAATATAACTGGGGAGTGAGCAATGTACACTACTGTTCAAACGTTTTAGAACACCCCCATTTTTACAGTTTTTATTGAAATGTAAGTAGTTCAAGTCTAGTGAATCACCTGAAATTGTAGAAAGTTAAGCGGTAAACTTCCAGAGGTGGAAAAAAGAAGTTTAGGTTAAAAAAATACCCTTTTCAGGGTAGAAGTAATGGGTTAACCACTCATAGTTGTAAGTAAATGAACCCTTGAAAGTTTATGCTAACATTTCCTACAGGTGTCCTAACTTTTGTTGATTATTTACAAGCACTCTGTCTATATAAAAGCAGTGTTGGAAAACAGGGGTGTCCCGTGGCTGGGTGTCACCCGGGTGCGGGCCGCACCCCCCTTGTGACGCCACCTCTTAAGCAATTTTTGGACAGTATTGTACTGCAGAAAGTAGTATATTGCTGGCAAGAAAAAGGCAATTGACACAAGAAGACTGTCTGACCATTATAACCCTTAAAAGTGTAGGTCTTTCCGTTAGAGAAATCGCAAAGAAAGCCAAGGTGTCAGTGAGTACAGTTTCCTAAATGGCACTTGGAAATTGAGGAAACTGACAGGAAGAGATCTGACAGACCCAAACAGAATCAGAAGAGAAGTTTCTGAGAGAGTTAACAGATTGTGTGACAGGCGGCTTACAGGACAACAGCTTCAAGCACAGCATAACACCGATCGAAGTAAGCAAGCCTCAGTTTCATCTATAAAGAGATTTCAAACTGCAGGTTTGACAGGTCAAGTAGTAGTAAGAAAGCCATTGCTAAGATGGCAAAATAAGAAAAAGAGGCTTGCCTGGTCCACAAAGCACTGCCAGTAGACAACTGAAGACTGGAAGAAGGTCTTACGGACCGATGAGATCTTCGGTTCATCATGCAGGGTTTTTGTATTCAGTCGAGTAGGCGAAAGGATAGTTCCTCAGTGTGTGACACCAACTGTCAAACATGGAGGAGGAAGTGTGATGGTCTGGGGCTCTTTCACTGGATCCAGAGTTGGCAACCTGCACAGAGTGAGTGGTACCCTGAACCAAAACTAGTACCACAGAATTTTGCAACACCATGTAATACCCACTTGTGTACGCCTAGTTGGTCAGGGGTTCATCCTACAGCAAGATAATGACCCAAAACATACCTCCAGGCTGTGTCAGAACTACCTTAGAAGAAAAGAACAAGATGGTAGGCTTTAAATCATGGAGTGGCCAGCACATTCTCCAGACTTAAACCCCACCGAGCTGGTTTGGGATGAACTGGACAGAAAGGTGGCATTCGGCTATTCACTCACTGCTGTTCGGCCCCTATGAGAAGAGGCTGAAGAGCAGCGAGTAGCCTGCCGGAGGTTCGGCTCAGCCGATCCAGATGTTCGATCGGCTCAGTCGAACTCCTTCTGCACTTCGGGTCGACCGAGCATGCTGAACATGTTCGGTCGACCTGAACCCAGCCGCAGCAAGGCGATGTACGGCTGATTTCATTCGGTATACGGCTGAAATCAGCCGTACAAGCCTGAAGTGAATAGCCGAACAGCGTTGGGCTCACTTCACTTCGGGTCGGTTATTCACTCGGCTGCCTGCGGCAGTTTTGTGAATAGCCCATAGAACAATAACTTGGTCTGATCTTCATATCCATAGTATTACATAATACTGAATTTTGGTTATTATGATTTGGTTCTTGCCACACAATTGTAGAACTTCCTGTGTAAGAAATGTGATTTTGAAAAAAACCAAACAGATAACATTAGACAAATGTATCTATAGCCACTGGCGGAACTACCAGGGTCGCAGCGGTCGCAATTGCGACCAGGCCCTGGCGTTCCGCCTGTTGGGGGGACCTAGTGAGGGAGAAGAGGGCCCCCCCAGAGATGTAAAATGTACGGGCGCCTGTGCGGCAGGGCAGGAGAGGCTGTCCCTAGTCCCGCAGAATGTGCTGCAGGCACCGCCGGGCAGCACATTATGCTTTGTGGAGGACCCTCTCTTAGCTCCGCCCCCTGGCCGCCGAGACATGGAAGAGGGCCCTGCAGGAGAAGGAAAGTAAGTCTGGAGTGGCAAGGGGAGGGTGGAGGGGGCTGGTGCACTCAGCAATGCTGACTTTTATTATAATGTATTGCTGGGACTTGTAGTCCCGCATAGCTGGTGGTATTCTGCATTGCTGTATGATGATTATACAGCAATGCAGAATAGCACCAACTATGTAGGACTACAAGTCCCAGCAATGCATTATATTTTTAAGTAGGCATGCCAGTGCCAATACTGGGCATTTTCACGAGTACGAGTACGAGTACTCGTACTCATGAAAATGTCCCGATACTAAACACAGATACCGGCATTCTGTGAAGAACGCCGACGTAGTCGAATTTGCCGACCTCAGCAACTGCGCTTGTGCGCAGACTGGTATTCAATCATATATCAAGGAAACTGGGATTGATTCACAAAGTATTTCGTTTAAATCGTTAATTGTGACCGTTAATAATATTCCATCCATCATTTACTGCCACCCATCATTTACTGCCACCCATCATTTACTGCCACCCATCATTCACTGCCATCCATCATTTACTGCCATGGACGGCATATTATTAACGGTCACAATTAACCATTACAAACGAATACTTTGTAAATAAATGCCGGTTTCCTCGTTAATCCCGTCTGTGCGCAAACCCAGATACTGGGTTGGCGTTCTCGACAGAACACCAGCACTAAATTTTTAAACTGAAGAGGCTGACTGAGGTCCTGCGCTTGCTGGGGACCTCGGCAGCCTTCCTGTTAACCATGCGGTGCCATGGCGGTAGGGGGTTAGGGGTGTGTGTGCATGATTTCTTGCACCGGAACCCTGAAGGTTCTAGTTACGCCACTGTCTATAGCCCAAACTTTTTTTTAATTTGGAAAGAGCAGGAAAGATTAAAAACTTTGCCAGTCTATATTTGCTGTTTTGTACTGTTGGGAAAATTTCCCTTTACTAACTGTCTCAGAGATGCAAAAGGAAAGTGAGGGGAATTAGACACTTGTCCCTAAAACAAATGTCTCCATTGGAAGATATCCTGTTACCTTTTGTTCTAGAGACAACTGTAAAATTCTGGATTTCCCCTCACTTTTTCTTGGTGATAACAGTCATCTTGACAAACAGTAGTGAATGCTCTCTATAGGAACACAGACATCAAAACTTGACAGAGGGTCTAACCCTTCCCTACACCATACAAAACTGAAAAAAAGTTGTGTCTAGAGAAACACTTTAAATGTATGTACATATTAGAATTATATTAGTCAAAGAAAACAGATTGTGTTAAATTTGAAGATTAGTTTGATTCATTTTGATAAGAAAAGGTTTTGGTTAGCACTTCTGCTTTGCAGCACTGGGGGTCTCCGGTTCAAATCCCATTCACGACACGATCTGCAAGGAGTTTGCATGTTCTGCCTTTGCTTGTGTGGGTTCCTCCGGGTACTCGGGTTTTCTCCCACACGCCAAAGGTATGCTGGAAAGTTAATCGGCTTCTGTCTAAATTGGCCCTGTATGTATGCATGTGAGATAGGGACCTTAGATTGTAAGCTACTTGAGGGCAGGGACTGATGTGAATGTGCACTATGTAAAGCACTGTGCAAAAAGTTTCAGTGCTATGTAAATGCTAATAAATAAATAATTTATAATAATGGAAGTATGATGGGGGCATGAAAGGTGGGTGGAGGGGGTTATGAGGTTTAAGAGGTCACATTTTGGTTCTGTAGTGATAACTGTAATTAAATTTATGTTGAAATTAATAAAATGTTTGTGACAATAACTCAAATATTGCTACAACCAATGGTTCAGTGTTTCATAATTCATAGCTACTCATTACCATACTTTTGGCCTTAGGGTGATGTTTGACAAGAGCTTTTCCTGTGAGTGTTTTTTTTAAGTTAACAATGACCCTTTAAATATTTAACACTGATCTGATTAGCACTGCATCATACCAATGAGTAGGTCAAAAAGATTTTCCTACCCCTTCACACACAGCAATATTTTGCAGCACATCCTTTGTCTGAATGCCAGCAAGCATTGCAGAACTGGCAGGAAACGATCTTATATGACATTGACAATACAGAAACACAATTACCAAGTATGTCTTACAGTATTTAAACCTGATATAATTAAATTTTGTATTCCACAAGAGTGAGGACTTTCTGCACATTATAACTTCTAAGACAGCAGAATCACTACTTAGGAAGACACCCTTTTCATAGTCACTTGCTCAAATTACATTTTGAAAAGGTATTTCAAACAATTGTTATTGCCAGGCAGGTAACAGTGAGATGGGCTCAACAGAACCAAAAACCCTCCACTAAACTGATGTGAAGCACATGAGTCTTCTTAGAACAGGAGGTATCTGCATGTCTCATTTCTATCACAAATCCAAAAGGTCAGTCATTTATTCCTTTTTTTATTTATTTCTTAATGAAATGTCAAATGGAGATACCTTTTGTAGTAAAAGACTATACTTTGCTCTTCTACTGTTAGTACAGTTTTTTTTTTGTTTCCTTTAAGACCATAACCTATCTTTTGTTATAATGCCTCTTTAGCCCCAAAGCATTACATAGAAACCATAATTTATATACACGGTATTGATGATGGCTAGCTAGCCTGAAACAACTGTATGCAGCTTGATATACATACAGTAGCTCTATAATATTAGGTTGTGTGCTATACACCAGGAATTCTGAATGTACAGATGACCCAGGAGCAAAAAGGATCAGCAAGGCTACTATCCAAGAATAAACCACTTATTTTTGTATATAGACATATACTGTGTATATATACTGTATATGTGTGTGTGTGTATATATATATTGCATAAGGCTGGCGTGAAGCACTTCAGCAGTTTACATTGTCTTCCCCAGACCCCTCACCCCTTTCCTGGAGCCTTCCTTTCATGGGAGATTTAACATTTTTGGGTAAACATATCTTTTTCCCAGTGATTTTCTGCTCAGTCATGTAATGTGCTTGGTCCTCTTTCTGTATTCCAGTGGTGGGCAGTCCTTAAAGGGTTATTATACCCTCACGTGCTTTGGATATACAGTTGGGCAAAAAAGTATTTAGTCATGCACCAATTGTGCAAGTTCTCCCACTTAAAAAGATGAGAGAGGCCTGTAATTGGCATCATAGGTAGACCTCAACTATGAGAGACAAAATGAGAAAACAAATCCAGACAAATCACATTGGCTGATTTGGAACAAATTTATTTGCAAATTATGGTGGAAAATAAGTATTTGGTCACCTACAAACAAGCAAGAGTTCTGGCTCTCACAGACCTGTACCTTCTTCTTTAAGAGGCTCCTCTGTCCTGCACTCATTACCTGTATCAATGGCACCTGTTTGAACTTGTTATCAGTATAAAAGACACCTGTCCACAACTTCAAACAGTCACACTCCAAACTCCACTATGGTGAAGACCAAAGAGCTGTCGAAGGACACCAGAAACAAAATTGTAGACACTGTCATTACACACTGAGAGCGGCCTCTCCGTGTTCTCATTGTGTAATGACAGATGGCGTTCCTGGTTACCTGGTAACCAGGAACGCCATCTGTCATTACTCCCCCGGACGCTCTGGGAGTCTAATACGACTCCCGGCCGCCCGGGAGAGAAACACTTTCTCAAGCAGAGTAAACCTTTCCCTGCTCGTTTTTTTTTTTCTTCTTCTGACATCGGAGCCGTTGGCTGTCGTCAGAATAAAAAAAAAATTAAAATCACAATAGGAATGCATAGCTAGATTCCTATTGGCTATTTCAATTTGGAATAGCCAATAGCAAACTAGCTATTGCACCCGCCCACTGCTGCTGTCAATCACCAGAGGGGGACCTGCTGTTCTCCATCAGGTCCCCCTCTGGTGAGTGACAGCAGCAGTAGGCAGGTGCAATAGCTAGTTGGCTATTGCAAAGTCCTGGAGAAGGAGTTTACTGCTGTCCGTACGGAGCAGTACAGAATGTTTTCCTACACCCCAGTGTAAGTAGTCTTGCAGAAAGACACCGTGCAAGGCCCCAGTGCCACAACATTGTGTATTGCAAAAATATCAATAAAACATTCATTTTTTGTTAATTTTATGAACCATATATAAAGATCACTACAGGATTATTTCCGACAACATCACCCTCATTTACCAGAATTTCTCTAAAGAATACTTAAAAACAATATTTCTTTGTTTAATGTGGAGGGACTTTTTATACTGTCTCCTTTGGTTTATTGCTTGTAAATGACTGATGATGATAGCATAGTTAGACAATTTACATACAGAAATAATGAATCAATGGGTATCACAACAAAGACACAAAGAATACACTGAAATTCTGGAACTTCAGCTACACATTTTTCTACAAGTTTAAATGTAAACTATAGCCAGTAAACAGTACATGGAATGGCTTCTAGGTCTACAAACAGACGCAGTTGAACAATACTGCAATTCAGATTCACAGCACGTGTGACATCATGCTCTCACATTTAAAGAGGCAGGCTTATACTACACTGGTGTCTTTGTGTTTTATGTATCTTATTCTGCCTAATAAATATAATCTTGTGCATTTATGAGCCGATTCCTGTAGCAATCATCGGGAAAGTAGGCCGAAAAGACTTCCCTTTGCGTGGCTATGTATTCTATCTTTTTCTAGAGGGTGTTCCCAGGCCAGATGGGAATTATAATTCAAAGAAACTTCATGAATGCAGGATATATAGGTATTTATATAGATATATACATATATCTATATATAT
>NW_017306301.1:74649-78043 GCF_000935625.1 Nanorana parkeri | reverse complement strand
CCTATAAAAAAGTATTATTTTACTGCATTGAGCCTTTAATCCAAACTCTAAATAAATGCATTTGTTTTAACATAGTAAAAAGAAAAGGTAGAGGTAAAAAAAAGTGTTTGTAAGTTTAACCAATAATATTTTGTATTAATTCTTAGTGGTCTATGTACCTGGGGCTGTGGCTCTGGGTTTGTCTCAAGTAATCTTGCTCCTAGCCGTACAGGTTCATTAAAGCCTCATAGACTTCTTTGGGGCTTGTCCACTCTTGTCTTTCGGTTGTGAGATGAAGGTAGACAAGCTCCATAGACTTCCTAATTCTTAATGATCATTATCAAAACATTTATTTCCCTCATCATTTCTAAATAAAAGTCCTCAGTCAGTTCACTTGATTTTGATCTATGTCCAATATGTTATATAAATAAAATGAAAAAGTTTCTAATTAATATAATTGTGAGGTCTCGCCTGGGGCTGACCTAGAAGAACACTGAAGAATGTTTATACATTTTTAAACATTTATTTCAATTCAGCATCTACTGAGTCTTAGGGGGTTATTCACTAAAGGGTGAAGTGTTTGGAGAAGGCAGGAGAAGTGAACAATCTAGGACAAAATAGCTGAACTGGAAAGTGAACCGAATTGGAGACATTTTCCAAATCAGCTATGTTGTCCTAGATTGTTCACTTCTCCTGCCTTCTCCAAACCCTTCACCCTTTTGTGAATAACCCCTTTAATGTTTTCTCAGTTAAGCAATGGAGGGGCACCATTGTTGGGCTGTGCTTGGGCTGTACTCATTTGATCTGATTTGTCTGTACAGCTTTTACAAGGCATCTCATATAAATTACATAAGGGGTAATTCACAAAAGGGTAAAGAGTTTGGAGAAGGCAGGAGAAGGTAACAATCTGGGACACCATAGCTGAACTGGAAAGTGAGCTGAATTGGAGACTTTTTCCAAATCGGCTATTTTGGCCTAGATTGTTCACTTTTCCTGCCTTCTCCAAACTTCTCCCTTTTGTGAATAACCCTCATAGTGTATTCTTACAGTTAAGAACTGACTTTACAGGAAGGACGAAAACAAGGACTTAGGAAGGACTTCCTGTGCTTGTCCAGTCCAGTGCACCAACAATGTGTATAAAGGAATGTTTTCCAATATGGAAAAAAGGAATGATCATAGATGTGTTACATAGCATTACATAATTTTTAAGATTGAAAAAACTCTATCTAGCTCAAATATGATCTAATTCAGATAAAAAGATTTTCCAACATAAGATGTTTGCTAGTCTTGTTACCATTTAGAGGTTACCTATGACACTGCCCCATTGCCACAAGAAATGTGTAAATAAGTTTTATCTCTAGCAGCATTTGGGTCAGCATGTACACATCTGGTCAGAATAGGTTTTATCTCTAGCAGCATTTGGGTCAGCATGTACAGAGCTGGTAAGAATGTCAAGTGATTGGCCATACACCAGTAGGATATTGTTCAAAAACGTTCGATTTCTGAGAGTTTTTTTACATTTTATAATGGTTAGAGGGGTCTAATTGACATTTGTTATCGACCATAGTGATGAGGAAGATTAAAGGAACAGAATAGACATTTTTTTCTTGTTTCTTATCTGAACGAACAAAATTCTAACCGTGAATGTGATTTCTGAAAACAAATTGTACACACATATTGTATTGCACATGTGATAGACAAAAAAGAACCCTGTCTAATACATCTGCGATTCCATTTACGTAGCAGGTCTGGATAAAATACTTAAGGGCTTTCAAACTAAATTAGTTGACTTAATGATGGCAAGATCGAATGCTCTGATGAACAATTTTGAAGGAATGTTCCAATAAAATTCTAATTTGTCTAGTGTATGGAAAGCTTTAATCTCATAATATGTATAAAGTCTAGTGGCTTCCGTACTGTCTGACCCACAGAATGCTTATTAGCAGTTCTGACTTCACTTGCTGCATGCTTATGATTATTTAGGGACCGTAACACAGCAAGATACAGCCAGAAAACTAGCATTTTCAGGAGGTCAGAAATGGCAGCCTCCACTTTTCTCTTTGGATAAATCTCCTTTAAATCAGTTGCCCTGCAGGCAAAAATCCACCTTCATATGTGTCAACCATACATAAATCTAGACCACTTTTTTTTGTAATCAATTCTTCAATTGCTAAAATGCTGACTGGATTTTACACAGGTAGGTGCTAAGGAAAAACATGACATTTCTTTGTAAATCCATTCAGAAGAAAAGGTGTTGCAAAGAAAGATGCTATGAACCAAGATCTGATCAGCATTCTCACTGCAAGAAAAACAAACACTCCATAGTGTACCCTTAATTTTTTAGTAATTGAGCTAGGTTATATTGTAACAAATGCTAAACTTACCTGGCAATATTAGTGTTTCCTCCAGAAGTAATGATTGCTTGCCAAGTAAACATTACAATTTCATAGCAATTAGGTGATTTACAAAAGGTGTTCATTTTTTCCTTAGCCAACTGAACCTGCATTGACTTTGAACACCCAACCATGGCCAAAAAAGAAAAATAGGATTGTTTTAGCACAGTATTGGGTAATTAAACTCAATATAGCTTCACTAAGCTATGTGAAAATAAAAATCACACCCAAATCAACCCCAGTTCTACTGCTATGCGTTAGTTTCACACATCTAAACAACAATATACATCACAATACAAATCAAAAGCAGAGTAAAAGGTATGGCATGGCATTGTCTTGGAGTTTATTGTTGAAAAGACCATTTGTACATCTGATGAATAATTGATCAGTGCAGGATGAATGAAAGAGGACAGGGAAAGTAAGCAGAGGGGAATACAGTGTAGAGGTGCAGGAGGCCAGAGCTTTGCACTAATTAGTATTTAACCATGAACAGAGACCTCTTTATACACAATGTCTTAGTATTATGTGCTCTGTCACGTTATGTATTCCATTATGTATGTATATACATATGTAAAATCACAAACTACATAACACACACCACAGTCATACATGGATGGAAAAATTATTAGATATCGTCCTAATGGGAAATTGTAACTGAAGAACAGCATTTAGAGTTTCAAATCCACCAATCATATGCAGCACAGTATATATTAAAAACAGGATATTAACAGTTGAAAACAATCCACATTACAGATGGAAAACCATAAAAGAATAAAGGAACGAGACGGGATTTCATATAGCAGATCACTGCTCAGAACTACGTAGACCAGAATGCACTGCAAGCATAAGTAAAGGTTTTGACTAAATGGCCATTATGCATATGCATATGCATACGGATCTCACTTAAATTGACATATTTCCTCCCTCTCAAGGCCAGTTACACACATCCCTCTGTAATTTTCTCTTGCTCCCTTTTCTGCTCACCTGTCCCTCTCTTCCCCTCCTCTACGCACACATCCCCC
>NW_017306301.1:69951-73976 GCF_000935625.1 Nanorana parkeri | reverse complement strand
CCCCCCACACACACACACACACACACACACAGAGACCAAGAGACCATAGGTCTGTCATTTCCTCTGTCTGTTACTGCTCCACATGCCCTTTTTCCTCTGTCATCCAAGCGGAAATTAGAGACCGGGACTAACCAGAATTACTTTTGGAAATTAAGAAATAAAGCCAAGAAGTGTATAAGAAACATTTCATGTAACACAAACAGAGAAAAGCAAACACAGACATACAAAGTTTACACATATTACTAACACAATAATAAATAGTAGTACAATGTAACACGTGTATGTCAATCTGAATATCAGAGAGCACACAATATATACGATGCTTCAACAACATGTTGACATAATGAAACATAATGTAATATATAAATCATACACATTTACATGCCAAATGTCACATGCAGAGCAAACCTCTTACATGTAAGTCCCAGACAGGCTGTGTTTGGCTTGGAAACACGAAGCATTCTGTTGGGAGTGTATACCTTACAACGTATAGGAGGCTTTTATGAGCGGATTGCTATAGATAGGCATCACATGCAAATCATGGCAGAAGCAATGCTAAAACTGAGACAAATGTTTTACTGGCAGCACAACATGCACATGTCACAGATTCACATGAATTTGTGTAAAAAGATGACATCCAGGCACATACATACACATACATACAGATGTGATTGTTTCATACCTGTTTTTTCCTGCAATCTGTCTCTTTGTCTGCTCTCTCCCTTAACCCCTCTCTTTTTCTTTTACACAGCTGCAGGCTGCTGCTTCACTCTCTGACAGTTTCCTCCCATCAGCATCTCCTCCTCTGACCTCTCTCTTCCTCCACCCCCCTTCCACTTCCTCACTCCCTTCCTCCCATCCTCCCCCTGCAGGGTGTCAGAGAGAATAGAGAGCCATGAACCTATGCTTCCTCACATAGGGTGATATACAAAAAATCCAGCGGACTTTTGTTTTTTCCCTGTTATCAAAGCTGAAACATGAATCATCCATGTAGTTTAAACTTTAGACAAATGTTAGCTTTCACATCAATCTCTACAACTATGATACGTATTAATCAATGCTAAATACCTAGTTGAATTATATGTGTTCTGTGTGCTTGTGTTTCTGAATAATGTTTTTTTTTTTCACATTTTACATTTACAAATATAAAATTGCACTGTATAAGTGTGTCTGGGGGGATAGATTGTAAGCTCCTTCAGAGAACATTAGAGGACAGTCTAATATATCAGCAGTGAATAAATAATAGAAATAAATAAATACACTAGACTTTGTAGGCATTCATCTAAATGATAATAAAGTATTAATGACATAATAATATCAAAGGATAATTACATTTATTAAGAAAGGAATAAAAAGAGGAGGTGGGAGTAAGCTGCTTTTAAAAAATAACAGTTAGATCCCCCAAATACTTACCTTTCTTCTAGAGCAGGGGTGGGGAACCATTTTCCTGCCAAGGGCCATTTGGACATTTATAACATCATTCACGGGCCATACAAAATCATCAACTTAAAAATTAGCGTGCTATATTTGGTCAAACATTTCATAAACCCATGTTGTGCTGGCTGGGACTGCTTCTCTTTGGTGAGGCATATGATGTTAGCTGGTATTGATGATGTTGTCCACCTGAGACCCTGCAGAGCCCACATGAGACCCTGCAGAGCCCACCTGAAGACCCGGCAGAGCCCACCATAGACGCCCACAAAGCACAACTGAGACCTCACACAGCTCGCCTGAGATCCCACACAGCCCCCCTGAGAGTGACCCTGCAATAACATGCAAATAACATGCATACTCACCTCCACAGACAAATTTCTCTATACAGACTGTCAGCAAGGGCTGAGCAGCTCAGGTGCTGCACGTGGCGGGGAGGGGCGGGGGGGGGCGGGGAGGGGCGGAGCGAGCCGGACCAAATGTGTCGAACGCTGCAGGTGGGGAGGGGCGGATCACCCCTTCCAGTCTACAGGTCATACTAGGGGAGTCGGCTGCCGGCTCAGATGGCCAGAGCAATCAATCCCGTAGGCCTTAAACAGGCCTCATGGGCCTGCTCTAGAGTGAGGGCTCATAGGGTACAGCTTATTCTTCACTACACATTTGCATCTTTGCTGTGACTCTCTGCGATGTTCAGGCATTGACTGGCTGCCTTTCCATGAGCATCAAATCAGTGCTTCTGCCTCACACAAAGATGAGATGAGAAGAGGAAATGAAGAGTAAGACAGCAGTACCACTCTAAGTAGTTAGGTATTTGTGAGATATCTCGCCGCCGGCATTGGCACTATCCTTGTCCAACTCGTTCATTCCCCTTCGTTTTTACATCCTCGAGATACCGCTCGTATTGACTCCTTGGGTCCCCGAACGGTCCGGCATTTGACATCGCCGCATATCCATGCAGCCGCGGCTCAGCCTGGCCAGCTGAGGCCGCGGTGTTCAAACGATCATCCCTGACAGCTATCAGACTGTTCTCCAGCACCTCTAGACCAGCTGACACGCGATACGCTGACATCAGTAACGTGAGTGAGTTGCTACAGAAGTGGCGCTTTTTCATTTTGTGATTTTATCTGTGTACTCATAGGGTTCCTCTCCCTGTTTCTGACAGAGCCTGCACACTGTACTCCTGTTTACTAACGGTTTCATAACACATAATTTATAGCCTTAATAGGTTTTTTTGCCCAGCAGTGGGTGCGCTCTAGCCTTTTTGTTGTGAATATATTATACAGCAATGCAGAGAGGCACCGGCTATAGAGGATTACAAATCCGAGCAATCTATTATACACCAATGCAGAATACAACTACTTATAGAGGACTACAAATTACAGCAGTCCATTATACATCAATGCAGAATAGCACCATTGATAGAGGACTACAAATCCCAGCAAAACATTATATAGCATGCGGGGTCTGACCAGGACTGTGCGTGGTCTTACCACTGCTGTGCGTGGTCTCACCAGGGCTGTAAAGGGTCTCACCAGGGCTGTGTGCGGTCTTACCAGAGCTGTGCAAGTTACACCAGGGCTGTCCGGTCTCAGGAAAATGTGTAGGTGGTGTGCGGTCTCACCAGGGCTGCATGTGGGTCTCTCCAGGGCTGTATGGGCAGATGTGGTGATCTCTAGGGCTGTACGGCGGGTGTGGGGCTCTCCAGGGCTGTGCCAGGCTCTGCGGGCAGCTGGAAGGAGATGCGCGGCTGGACCTGCGCTGTCAAAGGCAGCCAACGCAAGGTCCTCCGCAGGCTGACTGAGGTCCCCAGGAAACACAGGACGTCAGGCAGCCGAATCTATTTAAAAATTGAAAGTGCCGGTGTCGGCTAGTATTGGTATCAGTGCATTCCCACTGAGAAGCATTCAAATGCATGGCAATGCATTCATTAATGCATTCAAATGAATGGTAATGCAATGCACCTGCAGCACTGTAACACATGGTAGGTGCATTGCATGATAGCATGCATTAATTACATCGGTCTGATTTACTGCGGAAATTAATGAAATTTGAACTGTAGGTAGCCTTTCTGGCACCACCTTAGTTTGAAAATTGAAGGAGCTGGGTGTAAAATTCTTGACTGAACTGTGACTGCAGTAATTAGAAGAGACATTTAATAAAACTGATTAGGTGCGGTCACTGTTCAGGTATTCTGACAGACACAAATGCGCTTGCTGTATAATATAATAGCTGTAAGGGGAGAAACCTCCATCCATTCTCTCATTCACCCTGTGGTGTAAACAGGAAAAATCTCAAGTTGTATGGCTAGCGGAACTGTGGCCAGGACATGGAGCAAGCTCTGCTCATGCTGCTCCCTCCACTCAGCAGTGACTAGGCAGCCTTCTAATATCTAATATATACACAGAGCATATGACAACTTAAAGGACTTCATTGCTTCTGCTGTCAACTTTGAGGATGAATTTCTCCACAGTAACAAGTGGTAACAAGTAGTAAAGGAGTATGAAAATAAATATAAAAAACAAAGTGTCTCCTGCAAAAAAAAGAGTTCATACTAACCTCTCCCATTTCCTTTGTCACTGAAGGACACCAGTGGT
>NW_017306301.1:47179-69883 GCF_000935625.1 Nanorana parkeri | reverse complement strand
ACAGAGCCGCATCTGATGCGGGTGGGCTGGCTGGCCGGGTGCAGGTGACAGAGAGGCGGCGGAGGGAGGGAGTCACTGCAGCTGCGGCCACAATAGGCCCCCCCACAACCAGGGTCCAGGGAGCCCCCACTGACCACCAGGCTAAGGTAAGGTGACAACATTTTTAAAATAAAGTCCAGGGACATTTTTAAATGTCCCTGGGAACATAAAATAAAACATATATATATACATATATTTTTTAATACTCACCTGTTCCCTGGATCCACCGACAAGCGCAGCCTCACGTCTCCCGCACTAGCGGGAGCTATGCAAAATACGGAGCCGGCTTCCTCGCTATGCTATAAGCGTATCTTCTCAGAAGCTGCACACTGCGCGCGCCGGTTTAAGTAGTAACCAGCACGCTCTGTATGCAGCTTCTGACAGCGTGGGTGATGGAAGGCTGCGCTTGACGGTGGATCCAGGGATCAGGTGAGTATTAAAAAAAATGTTTTATTTTATGTTCCCAGTAGGGCTGCAACAACATTGCTGGGTTTTGTTGTATTCCTCTATAGGTGGTGGTATTCTGCATTGCGCTGTATAATGTACTATTGCTGGGATGTGTAGTCCTCTATGGCCGGTGCCATTCTGCATTGATTGCTGTATAATTTTACACTTTCCATTTCACTATATTGCACTTCCACCGCTCCAAGCTTGCTCTCATGATGGACTACAATCTCAATACAAACTAGTAGTCCATCACTGGAGCCATTTTTTCCCCCCGATTAACAGATTAATCGAACTTAATAATCGGCTAACTAATCGATTTTGAAAATAATCGTTAGCTGCAGCTGTAGTTCCCAGGGACATTCCCAGGGACGGTCTCCTCAATCTGGGGACGGTCTCCTCAATCCGGGGACTGTCCCCGGAAATCAGGGGCGAATGGTCACCCTATACCAGGGAACCCTCACTATCCACCAGGGAGCCACCATAGAGCCTCCACTGGCCACCAGGGAGCCCCCACTAACCACCAGGGAGCCCCCAGGGCCCAAAGTGGAGCCCCCACTACCCACCTGGGAGCTACCACAGAGCCCCCACTAGTTATGAGTGAGCCCCCACTAGCCACCACAGATCCCGCACTGACCACCTGACAGTCCGCATTGGCCACCTGAGAGCCCGCACAACCTCTTGAGAACCCGCACAACCCTCATGAGACCCTGGAGACATCAGGTGGTGAACCCAAAGCAACATAGAGTATATAGCTTCATATTATTCTGCATTGCTCTAATATGTATTGCTGAGATTTGTAGTTCTCTATAGCTGATGCCATTCTGCATTGCTGTATAATGGTATTGCTGGGAATTGTAGTTCTCTATAGCTGTTGGTATATTCTTCATTGCTGTATAATGTATTCCTGGGATTTATAGTCCTCTATAGCTGATGGTATTCTGCATTTTTGTGTAATGTATTGCTGGGAATTGTACTTCTCTATAGCTGTTGGTATTCTTCATTGCTGTACAATGTATTTCTGAGATTTATAGTCCTCTATAGCTGATGGTTTTATTCTGCATTGCTGTATAATGTGCTGAGATTTGTTGTCCCTCTACAGCTTGGAGTTACTGGCAGAACTACCAGGGTCGCAGCAGTCGTACATGCACACAGCACTGACGAGGCATCCCTCCACTACCAGTGTGCTATAATTTCCCTGAACCCATACATTTCTCTAGCACGTCTCTTCCAGGTGCGCATGTCATGAAGAAAGGGGGTCATGAAAACAGCTGATTCGGATGACTCAGCCCCACTGGAAGTGACACAGTTGAGAAAATGTATAGGGTCGAGAAAAATTATAGAACACTGACTTTGACACTGTCTGGGTGCTCCCACTGTCCTACCACAGCTCACAGCCAAGAAGCATGGACAGCCAGCGGCGGTCTACAGTGGGCGAGAGTGCCTAAGTACCGGACATGGAGCGGAGTAAGGCCAGAACTTTGTACGGAGCCCAGTGGGAGGGGAGCACCATCCCCCAGCCAGTCACCCCTTTCATGGACTTACTAGGAGTCCTCATATTACCCGACCATTCACACTACCATTACATGGATGGCAAAAGTGACAGGCAAGGACGGGGAGAAGGCGGGGGGGTCTCAGCTGCCATTGGGATGTGCGGGATCACTTGTGTGTCTCTGTGCCTTTTAAGGGGGTTGGGCTTCCTCCTGACAAACCTGCACCCAATTTTATCTTCTGCCCCATGAACTCCAAGATGGAGGCTCTGATAGTTTAGAGTTAGGGCCGCACTATAAGAGGAGCCTTGGCGCGGCTGTGCGGCTTTCACATTTTCTGCAGAAGACGTGTATCCAAACCTCTGTTTTTAACCTTAGTGTGAGACAAGTTTTTTTTACATGCTAGCTTGTGAGTGTGCCAGGAAAACTTTTTGCTATTTTATTCTAACTGCCCAGTCTGTCGTGTATTGGTTCTGGTCTGAGGTCTGCAGCGTATTGGTTCTGGTCTGAGGTCTGTCTTGTATTGGTTCCAATCTGAGTTCTGCCGTGTATTGGTTCCGGCCTGAGTTCTGCCGTGTATTGGATCTGGTCTGAAGTGTGCCATGTATTGGTTCTGGTCTGAAGTGTGCCGTGTATTGGTTCTGGTCTGAGGTCTGCCATGCATTCTGCCATTTAGCTCACTTTCCAAATTGGTCTAAATTTCCTATATTGGTCTAGATTCTGAAATTCTCCAACCAGTTCCCCGGCAATTCATCTTTTAGTGAATTGGCCCCCTATTTGAAAAATAATGTGGAGAAAAAATGTATGTGACACAAGAATGTCTATGCAGGTGGGGCGTGTGGGAGGGGCTTGTATATGGAGCACAGGGGGGCCCCATAATCTTGTATTGCCCGGGGGCCCCATGTGTTGTCAGTCTGCCCCTGAAGTACACACTTCTAGTTGAGTTGAACTCCTGTTGTCCTTGCTGTACCCAGGTTCGATCTGCAGGTCACTACTATTGTGTTCTATAGTGGGCTGGTGTGTGGAAGCACGGAGCACAGCTGAGAAGTCTGATTCTGAGGACTGTAAGCAGCTGTATCTCTGCAATACAATTGAGATTAGCAGCACAGGTGGTGAGAAAAGTATTAAAGAAGTTCTAAAGCCACAGGCTATACTATCTTGTTATAACATCAGCATTGTAATATGAATACATATTAGAGTTGTTTTTGCTAATGCAATCAAAGCTTACTTTAAAAAATTCCTTTTATGTAGTGAGTGCTCCCTTACGTCTGCCTATCACTTTCCTGGATTCCCAGTGTGCTTTGCGTATTTTTTCCTGCTGCTTGGTGTGATGCAATCTCAATTTCTCAAGACTATCTATCCAATCATGCATTTCTTCCAGCAAGCAGTGATGATATTACATTGTGGGAAATTCAGATGCTGAGTAGTTCAGATGGCAGATTTTCTGCAGATTTTCTATAGTCAAATGGAAAAAGTGCAACAGATTCCTCCAGCTATGCTAAACTGTGTGGATGGAGGAATCTCCCACTGAGCCAAGCTTCAGTATCTTGCTAGTTGACCCCACTGTCTGACAAAATACTTGAACAATCTGATTGGATGACGGCATTGTTCAGGTATCTTAAGAGCCAGCGGGGCCGACTAGGAAGATACTGAAGCGTGGCCCAGTGGGAGATTCCTCCATCCACACAGTTTAGGGTAGATAGAGGAATCTGTTGCACTTTTTCCATCTGACCGCAGAAAATCTGCAGAAAATCTATAGGTGTATGACCAGCTTAAGTTAGAGTGGTGATAAAAGGAAGTGCATATTCACTGGGCTGAGTGAAATTGTGTCACTGCACTGAGGAAGTACATCCTATGGGCATCTTCAATAAGTAAGTTTACAAACTTCTAGATGGATATGGTTATTAGGAGTGGGATGGAACGTACGGAAATTAAATATAGAATTACATATTTATTTTTAGATTCTGATCATAGATACTAGACATGTGAAGGCTCAAAAAATTGATTTTGTTTAGACTAATTATTTTTTTTTTGGGGGGGGGGGGATTTTGGATCCAAAATTCGATTCGGTTCATTATTAGAAATTCAGATTGATTGACATTTTTTGTATTTAGTTCTGATTGATCCAATTCTTTGTTCTTTTCAGTTCGGATCAATCCGAATTTTTTGTTTAGGGTTCGTATCAATTTGGATGGGTTTCTTTAATTAAAAATATACAGGGTTATTCACAAAAGGGTGAAGAGTTTGGAGAAGGCAGGAGAAGTGAACAATCTAGGCCAAAATAGCTGATTTGGAACAATTCTCCAATTCATCTCACTTTCCAGTTCAGCTATGTTGTCCTAGATTGTTCACATCTCCTGCCATCTCCAAACACTTCGCCCTCTTTTGAATAACCCTGTAAATTAATTAATTTTTCTGGGGGGGTTGGTTCTGTTCTAGTCATCTTAGTCTGTACTAGTCCTCTTAGTCCATACTGGTCATATTAGTCCATAATGGTCATTTTAGTCCGTACTGGTCATATTATTCCATACTGGTCATATTATTCCATACTGGTCATATTATTCCATACTGGTCATCTTAGTCCGTACTGGTCAACTTACTCTGCACTGACCAACTTAGTATGTACTGGTCATCTTAGTCCATACTGGTCATTTTAGTCTGTACTGATCATCTTAGTCTGTACTTGTCATTTTAGTCTGTACTGGTCACCTTACTCTGTACTGGTCATCTAACCCCACACTGGTCATTAGACATGTAACCCGCAAAAAAACAATTGTTTTGTTTCGATTTGGATTTATTCTTTATTTCTTTTGTGGGGTGTTTAACATCTTCGGTTCAGAACCATTGGAGATCGACATAACGTAACCTAAAATAACATCACATAAGCCGAGCACCTCGGACAGGGGGCAAAACCCGTCGCCAGGTCAATGCACAGGCAACTGTGACATCCAGGGAGGGTGGTGAGAGAGAGTTACTGCCCAGGGAGGTAGGTAGGGCTGGATTTCTCAGCAGCTTGAAAAAGCTTCAATGAACCCAAAAATATACAAACAACCAACAAACTTCTTGTTTTTTCATGTTTTTTAAAAAAATTTGGGGTATGATTCGGTTCATTATTCGGAATTCGGATCCATTCAAATTTTTTGTTTTTTTCGGTTGGGATTGATCCGAATTTTTCATTTTGGGTTTGAAAAACAATTTGGAATGGGTACTTTAATTCAAAATTAACTTAATTCATTTTGGGGGGGTTTGGTCATTTGAGTTCTGTACTAGTCATCTTAATCCGTACTAGTCCTCTTAGTCCATACTGGTCATCTTAGTCCATATTGTTCACCTTAGTCCATACTGGTCATTTTAGTCCGTACTGGTCTAATTTTTCATCTTACTCTGTACTGGCCATCTTAGTTCATTTTAGTCTGTACTGGTCTAATTATTTCATACTGGTGGTCATCTTAGTCCGTACTGGTCATCATAGTCTATACTGGTCATCTTACGCCGTACTGGTCTAATTATTTCATACTGGTCATCTTAGTCCGTATTGGACATCTTAATCCATACTGGTCATTAGACAAGTAACCCGCAAAAAAAAACACAATTTTTTTAAAATTCAGATTTTTTCTTTACTCCTTTTCTGGGGTGTTAAACATCTTTGGTTCAGAACCATTGGAGATTGACATAACGTAGCCTAAAATAAAATAACGTAACATAAGCCGAGCACCTTGGGCTGGGGGCAAAACCCATTGCACTGTGACAACTGGGACATACAGGGAGGGTGATGGGAGAGAGTTGCCCAGAGGGGGAGGTAGGTATGATTTCTTGGCAGCTTGGAACAGCTTTAGTGAACCCAAAAGTGTACAAACAACCAACAAACTTTTTTTTTTATATTTTTAATTCTTTTGTATTTATTTATAATTTTTTTTCTTTTGGCCAGGGAGCTTCATTGAACCAAAAAACAAAACAAAAAACACAACAAACAATGAACAAACATGCAAAAATACCATCTGCTACATGAGCTGGGGGGACCAGTTGTGAGCACTGGAGAAACAAAATATTTCTTGTAACGTAAAAGACCCGCTCACTCTTGACCATGGTGGGGAAGCAAGACAAGAGCTCCTGAGCAACTTCCGTCAGAGCAGGCCACACATCCCTCTTGTTCTACCAGAATAGTAAGGGATCAACAGTCGGGTGCAATGGTAGGTCGGAAAGTTAAACCCCAACCATATCTTGTGCTGAGTTAAGTTTCCTAGGGGAACTCTAGTGGGTCCCACCAAGCTGTCCAGTGCTTCAGGCCAAAAAGCAGCTGCTCCAGAGGACTGAGGAGTGCTAGTGCTAGATGAGAGAGTAGCAAACCTCTTCCTCCTCTTCTTCTCTCTCTAGTGGCATTATCATTTCTCTGTCCCTGTGAGGGGGACAGGTGGTCAGGGCATTGCAGCCAACAGCCATCTTGCCCTTGATACAAGGATCACACATGGGGGCCAGCATTAGTTTAGTGCAAGTGTCCATCAGCACTTGCATGCGCCTAACCAGATGATCCCTCAGCCTCCTTAGCAGTCAGGTGCAAGGCTTTAACCAATCAGGGCTCACAAGGCACTGTGGGGTACCTTAGGGGGAACCCCACTTTTTTCCCCCCATTTTTGTTTGGTAAAATATAAAAGACGGGGTCACGTCGGGTAAATAGACACCAAACATGTCAAGCTTTAAAATTGTGCGCACCTGCTACATCGCAAAAAACTACCATACTCAAAATTGACCACAGAGACGCTTTAAAAGCTTTTACCGCTCATCACTTTAGTGTTATCGGTGATTGATGGCCCTAAAATTATTGCTCTCACTGCGACGTTCGTGGCGATATGTAACATGTGCGGCGCAATGGATGTAATCATCGTTTTGGCACGTAGCCGGACTCGACGCATGTTTGCGTGTGCATGTGGGGGCGGGTTAATTTTTTTTTTGTAACTAATTCTTTTAAACCTTTTTTTTTCACTGAACTTTATTGCTATCACATAGGGAGCAAACAAGCTGTGACAGGTCCTCTTTATGGAGACATCAGGGGTCTTTAAGACCCCTAATGTCACCTTCGGACCCCCAGAGAAGCTGATGAAGCAGAGACCTGCTTCACCAGCTTCTCTTTGGTTTCTGTACCGGTGATTGACAGAGGAATGCAGGCAGTGATGTAATACACATCACTGCCTGCATTCCAAAGAGGAGGAGGAGATCAAACGGAGCTCAAAAGGAGCTTGTGTACTGAGCTCCGTTTCATCTCCGGCCGCAGAGCTGCCGTGCCGGTCCTGGGCTCACACCAGGCACAGCGGAGCTTGGGATTGGCAGCAGTGGCTGCGGCGGAGGGGGACACACACACCCGAACGCTTGTATGAAAACATCCATCGCTGGCTGTTTACATTCAAAGCCGATTTCCCGCTCGTGCCCGCCGCCTAGCGTTTTCACTTTAAGTGATGGTAAAATCACTGCTCTTTTAAAAACTGTGTTTTTAAAAAAAAAAAATTTCATTAATTCATGTCCCCCAGGGTAGTACCCAAATCCTCATACCCTTTCTATGGCCCTTAACTTGCATATAAACCTTCAAAGTGGGCAGAATTGATTTTCAAAGTTCTAGTCCCATAAACTTGCATTGAGTTCGAGTTCTAATTCAAAAAATTTTTATGTTCTAAATTTTGAATTCGAACTGAACACGGGGGTGTTCGGCCCATCACTAGCCACCAGCATCCATCTGTTCTTTGGCTTGCCTGTGGTGGTACACCACTTTCCTCCCTTAGCAACACTGGCTTGTGGTGGACACACATGTTCTGGTTATTGCCACTGTTGGTCAGATGACCCAAGACTTTGCCCCTGCTAACCTCCCTGCCACACTGCTTACATTTTCCTAGCCGCCGACCTGGAACAGGCTAACTGATTACTGCACAGCTGCTAGCAGTGCTGCTGGTAACAGCACTGCTAGCAGCTGTGCAGCTTTGGCCAGACCTCTGCTGTAAAACATAGCAGGTGTCACTATGTTACTGGAAGTGGATGTGGCAAAGATGGTTATGGTAATACCACTGTCAGTTACAGCTGTGCAGGTAGCCAGCGGCTAGTAAGCGCCAACCCTGGGCTCAACCCTGCTTGGAATGGCAGCTGCAGTCAAAATGTCCTTTTCAGCTTGTAGGGAGGAGGCTCATCTGAGGGGGCACAGACACAGGAGGGCTATCTGCTCCTGTTGCCTCTCCTTAAGACCTAACAGTAGAGGATATTTTACTTCTAGTGGAGGGACCAGTTATGACTGAGCCTGCAAATGCTGTGGGGCCAAAAAACAGATGTGCAGCCCATGATGTCACATGTGGTGCTGCCGCTGACACTGTATCAGTGACAGTGTCAGTAGTACTAGCATCAGGAACACTAATCACTTCAAAAAAGCGAACTGTATCAGGACCTTCCATTTTATTTAAAGGTGAAAATATTATGGATCACCCAAAATCCACCAAAATCTATAAAAAATAAAAATAAATCAGCAACAATGCCAGGCTGGGGCACTGAAACCACACCGTCCCCCCTCCAAAATGTTTTTTTATTAAATTAATGGCAACTTACTGGCAGTGGCAAAGCAGGAAATAATAATAGAACGGTAACACACTCTGTCCTTGGATTACACACACACTAGTAACTAGGGACGCACCGATTCCAGTTCATCGGTATCGAGTACAAGTACCGATATTTATCTTTCGGTTTTCGCTGATACTGAGTACTGATAAAATGTCATTACCCGCCGCCCGGCTTATTGATTGCCCAGGAAAACAGCTCCATCCTGTTTGGCTGGGTCTGTGCTGATTGGCCTGGAAGCCAGTTTCCCAGGCAATCAGGAAGCCCAGAGGCAGTTCATTACCCACAGCCCAGCTTTCTGATTGGCCGGAAACCTGGCTCCATGCAGGAAAGAGCTGGCTGTGCAACTCATTCCAGGTTTTCTGGATTATAGTTAGGATCTTTAGCCGGGAGATTTCTAAGAGAACTGGAAGGGGAAGAACTGCAAAGCCAGCTCTTTCCTGGTAAAAGTATTTCCGTCCTGGAACTGCTCAGCCCCTCTGGCTGAGAGTCCTGGACGACCCTTTTGTCACTCTACATAGTGGTATTGCCACGCACTGCCACAACGTATACAATTTGCTTTAATTATTGTGCCACAAGTGAGAGTCCCACAAACATACTGTGTATAAACCCCAGCACAAACAGTCATTACATATACCTTTTTGCACAAATACTATTGAGCTATAACTTTGTCTGAGCCCACCCTTTTGCTGCTGCCACCACATAGCAGGGCGACTCTGTAAACCAGGGGTCTCAAAGTACCAGGAATTCTGGCCCTTGAACCAGTACCATGTAGCCCACAGCCAGCTGATAAGTCAGGCACAAAGTCAAGGACTGTGTACCTGACTTGGAGAAGCAGTTACACGGTCTGCATCTCTGTTCGATGCAGAGCGCATAGTTGCTCCTGGTGGTGCCGGCGGTCAGTGTGTGACTGTCAGCCTTTAATAAGCACCAGCCGATAGGAAGAGGATTAGTAAGGCCTGCACCAGCCAAAGATGCGGACTGTACTAATCAACCACTGCATGACCAGGGAATGTGCCACCTATTGCAGCAGCTGTCAGCTTTGAAGAAAGCCACTAAAATTGATGACAAATATGGTGTTACCACCTCACTGCTCTTTGTCATAGTCGTAAGCTTGGGCACATCAATATGGTGGAGTATATTGTGGGCAAAATCTGTGGATGGTGCTGAGGGAGGTGAAAGGGGCTTTTTGTGTATTTCTGTATGTGTGCATATTTCTTTGTGTGAGTGAACGTATGAATCTGTTGGTCCTCTATGATTAAAATTAAAACCTGTGGATAAAACACACACGCACATATACTGACAGTGCACACATATGCACATACTGATATGACACACACAGAAACATTAACACACATACCGACATCACTCACAGAAATCCTGACAATACACATACACACAAGCCATCACATAAAATATACTGACATCGCATACAAAGAAACCATCACAAACAGATATACTGAAATTATAAACACACGCAGACATTAACACTGGTACTGGATATAGTTAAATTTTATTTTGAAGTATGAAACTTTATGAAATTTCACAGGCGGCCCCCATGGGAGAGGAAAATTTGTCCAGGGGCGCCCAAGTGAATTGAGTTTGAGACCCCTGCTGTAAACAAATTAGCAGCCGAGAGCTGTTGTTATGTTTAAAGCTGCCTGATCACTTCCACAGGCTGCCAAAGGTACCATGCCCCCCTCCCCCCCCCCAAACTGGACTGCTCCTGCCATGTATCCTGGGATGTCAGCAGGTGGGGTGGAGGACAATCAGTGAGCTTCTGTTCACTGATCTCCCCCTGTGCTGAATGAAGCCAAAAGCAATGAGGATTTTGTCACTTCTGATTTAAAGTGACATTAAACCCTCCGATTTTTAACATAAACCAATACTGTAATGTGTGCCTTACTGAAATCCATGGTAGTTTCCCTTCTCTTTGCTGCTCTTCCTTTTAAATCCTCATGTCTTCTCATGCTTGGGGAGAACTTCCCTTTGCAGCTGAGTGCCTCTTCCTGTAGTGCTGGCTCAGGTTGCAAACGTACACACAGACACCATGTATCCATTTCAGAGATCTTTCTCTGCGTCAACTGAGAGGAGACAAAGTGGGATATTATGGGACCTAGCATAATGGATTAGTGTCAACATTTTGAGGGTGTTATCTCTTGCTACGTGGTGGGGAACAAAGCCCACTTGTTCACGATTAATCAGTTTGGGGATGTATGAGCCTAATCTGTTCGCAAGAAGTTTAGCGAAAAGCTTAAGATCGACATTTATCAATGATATGGGCCGATAGCTGGAGCAAAGGGTGGGATCTTTGTTGTCCTTGGGCAGAACCGTGATGTGGGCTTCCTGAGTTTGGGGAGTGAACTTGCATAAGTTGGAGATGGAATTAAAGGTCTGTTCTAGGATAGGGGACAATTGGTCTGTAAAGTGTTTATAGAAGGCCCCTGTATATCCATCAGGGCCAGGGCTCTTTCCTATGGGAAGATTTCGGATGGTATTCGATATTTCCTCTTGTGTGAAGGGCTGACTAAGATGAGTCATGGCATCCGTGGGTAGAGAGGGTAAAGGAGTAGAGCCAAGGTATTGGAGAATGTTCGAGTGGTCTGCAGGGGGGGAAGAATGGGAGGATTGGGACTTAAGGTTGTAAAGATCTGTGTAATAAGCGTGGAAAGCTTTTGTAATCGGATCAGGTAGGTGTGACAGTCTGGAGGGAGCAGCCATGATCTTGGGTATATACGTGCGGTTGTGTTTGGTGCGGATTGAACGTGCTAACATCCTCCCGCATTTGTCTCCATGTTCATAAAAGGAACGTTTGAGAGAATCCCTGTGTTTCATCGCAGAATGATCAAGAAGCGACCTGAGTTGTGTGCGTTTTTGAGTCAGTACATGAAAAATGGTAGAATCATTACCTGATTTATGAAGACGCTCAAGGTGTTGGATCTCACTTGTCAAAGCAGACAAAGTGGCCACTTTAGCTTTCTTTACGCGAGAGCCATGAGAGATTAAAACACCTCTAATAAGACATTTAAAAGCCTCCCATTTCACTGGGCAGGGAGTAGGATCCTGTGCGTGGGTATAAAGGAAGTCAGAGATAGTAGAGCGTATTGCATCTGTGGTAATTGAGTCTTGTAGGAGAAGCTAATTAGAATGCCATATTGAGGAGTAGTTAGGTGCGTCAGGGAGTGCGTCAGAGATATAGATCTTGCGTAATGATCGGACCAGATTTGAGAATCAATAGATGCCTTAGGTTGCCACATAAGTAAATGGTGGGAGATAAGAAAAAAATCAATTCTACTATGAGTGCGATGGTAATGGGAGTAAAAGGTATAATCACGCGAAGTCGGATGCAGAATACGCCAGATGTCTATTAGCTGGAGACAATGTAAAGCTTTCCGAAGCTTAGTTAAGCGGGATCGAGAAACGTGCGACTTTCCGGAGGAGGAGTCTAAAGAAGGTTCAAGAGTGAAGTTGAAGTAACCTCCTACAATTAGGAGACCGTCAGAGAAACTTTCTAGTTTCTCCAAAACCGCATAAAGTCTATTGACCGGATCAACATTGGGGAGATAAATATTAGCTAATGTGACTGCTGTTGAGAATAATGTACCTTTAACAAAAAGATATCTGCCTTCCTCGTCGCTCTGCACGTGCGATGCTGTAAAAGGTATGGAGGAGTGGACGCAAATAGCCACACCCTTGGACTTGCTGACCGGGTTGTTACTGAGATAAATATTTTGATAATAGCGAGAGGACAGGGAGGGGACTGTTGGTCCTCTAAAATGTGTTTCCTGGAGAAGCAAAACATGGGCCCTGCGTTTGTGCATATGATAAAGAACTTGTGATCTCTTTCTCGGCTTGTTCATATGAAGAGATGTGAGTAAAAAACAACAAAAACAAGAGAATCTTTTTTCCCAAAAAAACCTCACGGTTGTGAGATTCTCACTCTCAAGCACGCAGCCTAGGTGGGGTAGGAGAAGCTCAGACGGGAGTGTCTGCATTCAGGCCAGGCATCTGTTAACAATGAGAGAAATAAAAAAGAGCACAACATGTAAAAATAATACATAAATAGATAGATAAATAAGAAAAAATTGTAGGCAGGGAGTCCATCTGCCTTGTAAATGTGCCAATGGGAAAAAACACGCGGTTAAGCACTAGCGACCAGTGGAAGTCTAAGTTCGCAAGTTAGAGGACAGTCTGAAGCAGATCTCTCAATAGCCCGGTGACAAAAACAAGGGGGGGAAAACTGGAAGCATATTCGCTCCATATGCATTGAGAGTCAAAGTAAAGGCACAGGGTCCCAAGAGGTGACCAGGTGATAGTGTACTTATCACTGTGGTTGTTGCGGCAAAGGAGAGTCCCTGCGGCGTCTTCTTTGAGGAAGGACTTCCGTCCACTGCTCACGACCAGGAAGGACTGTGAAGTCAGGAGCTGGAGGATCCGGCCATGGTTCTAGTTCCACCAGAGGTATCCCAAGGGATTTGACGAAGCTGTCAAGGTCAGATGGGCAGCGTAATATGACAGGTTTTCCGTTTTTCTTGGCCAGTAAATGAAAGGGATACCCCCATCGGTATAGAACATTGTGTTCCCTTAGGAGTTTCGTTAGTGGACGAAGAGCTCTTCTTCTGGCCAAGGTACGTTGAGAGAGGTCAGGATATAAGGTAATCTCTGCACCATCAAAGTCCAGGGATCTCTTGGTCCTTGCCTTCTCCATGATTGCCTCTTTTTGTTTGAAAAAATGGATCCTGCAGAGGACGTCTCGAGGCTGAGTCATGGAAGGATTGCGGTAGCCTGGGACCCGGTGTACTCGGTCGATTTCCAGGGTGTCAGTCACTGTGCGATCAAGAAAAGTATTAAGAATACCTCTCACTGAATGTTCCAAATCTGAGGAGCCCGTCGCTTCAGGGATGCCGCGAATTCTGATGTTGTTTCGCCGGCTCCTGTCTTCCAGGTCATCAACATGAAAATATATATTTTGGAGTTGCTGATGATGATGAGCTGTAAGGGACTGAAGTTCTTCTACTGCTGAGCGGTGAGTGGCAATCGAGTCATCGATTGCATCAGCTCTGCGGTGGAAGCCTTGAATGGCTTCATGTACATCTAACATGTCACGCTTGTGAAGTGCCTCAAAGCGTGAGAAGAGAGCCTCCATATCCCGTTTTGTGGGTAAGTGTGCCAGGGCACTGTTGAATTCTTGCTCATCTGGATCTTCATCTGAAGAAGTGGGCATCTGTCTGGATGATGCAGGGGAATCAGCCGGCCGCGATGTAGCAGGGGCTGGAGAGCCGGAAGTGGAGGTTTCAGAGCGTGCAGCCACCATATTACCTCCTCGCCGCCGTTTCTGGGAATCCTGGGGGCCCTGAAAAAAGTCCCAATATCTGGTTTGGGCTGTCGGGCTGGTGTCTGTTTGGAGCCCGGGGGATTCTTCTTGTTGGAGGGACCCATGACCAAGCCGATATGTGCGCTGAGAGGGCGTTATGAGGTGATGCCCGGCCTGAAGTGTGGGAGCTAGCGGGATGTGCTGCCGTCCGCCACCATGAGCAAGCTCCGCCCCCGCCATGTTCTTGTT
This sequence comes from Nanorana parkeri, assembly GCF_000935625.1. Classification (NCBI taxonomy): domain Eukaryota; kingdom Metazoa; phylum Chordata; class Amphibia; order Anura; family Dicroglossidae; genus Nanorana; species Nanorana parkeri. The sequence goes on along the minus strand of NW_017306301.1, from coordinate 55,759 downwards.
TTAACAACTTCTGCGGGCCGCCGTCTATAAACGTATTGCGGCCCGGAAATGGTTAAAACTGAATATTTAAGTCTGGCAGGCTTCTCAGGCCAAATCATTTTCATGAAAAGGGAGTGTACACTGAGTGGCCAGATTATTATGAGCACCCCATCAGTACTTCTTTGGGCCACGAGATGACTCCACTAGATGACTTCGTTGGGCCGCCTTGTGACTCCACGAGGTGTTGAAAGGTGATGCGGGGAATCTGACACTGCACTGTTGCCCTTCTGTTGTCTTGTACCAGTCTTGCCACACTCCGTTCTGCCCTAAAATTGACTAGTTGCTGACGGCCACAATTCGCACGTTCAGACCCAGATTTTTGGCTGACAGTCCAGTCTTTAAACACTTTAACAACAGCTACTCTTGAACATTTAGCAAATTCTGCTGTTTTGCTGATACTCGCTCTATGGCTCCGAGCCCCAACAGTCACCCCACGTTCAAAGGCTGTTAAATTGCATTGTTTACCCATATCTTCAGAAAAAAAGCACTTCTACTGTCGTGGTAAACAACCTGCTTCCCTATTTATAATGGTCTGGCCCTCTAGCAACTTCAGCGAAAAATTATAGCTAATTTGCCTACAAACGTCAGGTGGTCATAATAATCTGGCCACTCAGTGTATATATTTAAAGAAGTGAGGTGTGATACGGAAGCATTTGAAGTGAGGATCTTTGGGAGTACTGTAATTTTGATAATATTACAGCGCCCCAACCAAGAAAATTGACCTGCATTTCAGCACATTTTCACCAATATTCATAAATACTCCAGCAATATTTTCACCAATATTCATTAATTGTACTTTAACCTCAAAGGTCGTAAAATAATTTATGAATTTTTGTGAAATTATTCCCTAAGAGCAGGTGTTGTTTGACACAATATGTGTTCTGTATATGTAAATGTAATTGTTAAGTCTTGCTCTTCAAGACACTGATGATCCTCTGCAAACAATTATGATGTGGTTTTATGGGTATTGATGGGTATTTTAATGTTTTCTATGATTAATGTTTTCTATGCCAATAAAATGTTATGTTTTAAAATTTGGTTTGATCATATTGTGGTTTTTATTTTTCATCTTGGAAAGCCCTATAAACTTTTTCTTTCAAAGGTTTTTATTTAATTTTACCATTAATAATAAAATGTACAATGTTGCATGTAAACAGAACAAGTATGCGTATACAAGTATGGAGTATGCGGTGCAGTTTTGGGCACCGGTCCACAGAAAGGATGTCCTTGAACTGGAGAAAGTCCAGCGGAGGGCGACCAAACTCATCAAGGGGATGGAGGACCAGAACTATGAGACACGGCTACTAAATTTAAACATGTTTACGTTGTTCCCCCCCATTAAATTTGAAATATGATATCGGACTTGTTGCCAGAAGGGGCATATTTTAGGACAGTGCCAAAATATATGTAGAAGGAAGCCTTCCTGACTATGGCAACGCCATCATAATGGCGACACTTGCAGCCAAATTCTATGTAACAACTTAGGTGTCCTATACCAGCGTGTCAAGATTTTATAACCAGACTCCTGGACTCTGTTAGAGATAGAGGATCTGTGGGAGAAATACAGGATATCAGCTTTTTGGTCATCGTAAAATGTTAACTGAAGGTCCGCTTCCCACTTATGAAGAAAAGGAGGCATGTAATGATCAGGAGGAGCATCTCCCACATAGCTAAGGAACTTCTTGCGTTCAACCCAGGGAAGGATGAGACAATATAGAATAAATAAATCTGCGCTATTAGGAGATAAGTGAACTAAAAGGATCAAGGGTTAAAAGGCGCCAGACAAAGGCTAAGGGAACCTCACTGAAATTTTGAAAAATATTGTGCAGCGCTATATAACCTCCCCATGAAACCAAAGTGAATAAAAATTGATAGTATTATATATAAAAAAACATAAATGAATGAATAGGTGACTATAACAATAATAGTCAACACAATATATATGAACAAAAGAGTCCAACAATTGATGGTGACGAATCAAGTGAAAAAAAAATATATATACATATATTTGTAATCACAACAGTAAATATGAAAAAAGTCCAATAATTGATGGTAACGAATCAAGTGGAAAAAATCTATATAGTGAAAAAATATATATATACGTGACAAACAAAAACAGTAAATATGAAAAAAAAGGCCAATAATTGATTGTGACAAATCAAGTGAAAACATTTATATATTCAATAAATATTCTGTCTAACAATAGAGAAAAAATATATATATATTTTTTAAATATATATAATCTCCAAATCCAAAAAAATGTGTATAATAATAGTGAATAAAGCAAATGATATTGTGTGATATCTTTTCAAAGTTCCACATACAATAGTGCTCTCTGTGTATTTCAACCCACTCCCCAGTGGCTGTGCACTCACCACAATCTCTGACTGCTGAAATAGCAGCCTTCACAGCGTTAGAGAAGATCGGGGAAAAAACAAAGCCTTCCAAGTCCTTCTTCCTCCTATCTTAGTGTCTTTGCAGCATTACACTCCAAAATGTGTTCATATAAAAGCAAATAGAAATCCTCATGGTGTATTATTAGAATTTTATTTGGAAGAAAACATAAAATAACTCACTGTTCAAAATACAACGGCCGGCCAGCAACAATCCAAAAATGTTCCCGTCTCCTCAAGATATAAAGTGTGATGTCAGCAAGCCCCGCCTTTACGCGTTTCATTATAGAACGTCTTCAGAGAATAGCAGGTCTCTAGACCTGCTATCCTCTGAAGACATCATATGACAAAACGCGTCAAGTATGTGCGGTGTCACCGGAGATGTGTCAGCAGGGATGTGTCAGCAGGGATGTTGCTTAAGAAATCCGTTATATTTTCTTCTGAGAGATTACTGGAGACAACATATAACAGATATTTTTAGCAATCACAACAATCCTCCAACTGTAGTCACAGGTAAAAAAAAAATCTCTTGGTCACTCACTGGCCAGGGAGAGGGACCACTATGAATATTAATGATGCACGTGCACGAGAGAAGCAAAGCATTGTGGGAAAAGGAGTTTTTCCACCCCCTACACTGTATTTTCCTCTGTGCAAAGCAGGCTGGCAGCCATTTCCAAAAACATGTGGAGCCTGAGAGGACAACTAAAAAAAAGTAAGATTTTGTGTTTCTATCCAGGATCTGCATATGCCGGCATCATCTACACACGGTGTACATTGCTGGCATATGTTTCTTTAAAAATGCCCCCGCAAAGGTGGAAATGTCCTTTAACCTCTTTTTTTTTTACAGGCTGGCCCACTCCTCTAATTTTGCTTGTTTATGTTATACAGTTTACTGTGGGGGGACGTTTCCTGCCCTTGTGCCGTGTGGCCAACGTGCTGATGGTCCGGTGTGGTCGGGCTGCTGAGAAGTGAGGACCATGTCATCAATGCCTTTGTGGCTGGGAGCCGCGAGCCTGAGGCTCAGAGCACAGGCTTGCCCCGTCTGCTGGCCCTCCAGCCGGACCACCTGCTGGGCAACATTACTCTACGTGTGAGCTGTTTAGTATAGTTTTGATTAATTTCCCTATTTCAAATTGATTGCTCACACACCCTCCTATGTTGACTAGTCTGCCTCACAGGTTTCTAGGTCATGTACAAACTTAATATAGTCAGGGTGACTTGAGGATCACTTAGTCTGCTGGGTGCTTCAGGGAGCATCTGATGGATCTTCCTTGCTTCTTACACCACAACTAAGGTTCCCTCTTTGAGGTAAGCGTTGAGGGCAATTTAGTTTAGTTTTAGTTGTGAAATTTCTTGTTGTCTTTGTCTTCTCTGTCCCTGTCTTGTTATCCCTCTACTTCTGGATGTGTGCTTACTTTCTATTACTGTACCTCAACTAACCCGGTCTTGGGTCTCCTCTCTCGGCTGTTGCTACCCCCTTTCTACTTGTTTCCTCTGGTCATGGCCCAGCGGAGGGGAGACGCAGTCGGAGTCATGACTATGCGATTCCTCTCCTGGAATGTAAAAGGCTTAAACATCCCAGAGAAGTGGTCGCGTGTACTTGGGGACCTATGAAGACATAGGGCGCAGGTGGCTCCTGCAGGAAACACATTTCCGGTCTGACTGTATCCCGAGACTCTCCGAAGCATGCTTCCCCTTTGTATATTATGGCTCTTCGGACGCTAAGTCCCGGGTGGTAAGTAGATTAGTAGCGTGAAATACAGGGTGGCAACATTTCTCCTCATTGGAGGATAGCAATGGTAGATACATGTGTGTGAAGGGTCGATTATTTGGCTCCCTGGTGACGTTGGTCACCGTGTATGCCCCTAATTCTGACTAGATTCCCTTTCTTGGGGAGTGCTTCCGGGCCTTGGCCGACTTTGTGGAGGGGACTGTCATAGTGGATGGAGACTTTAACATTGTCATTGATCCTCGGCTGGATGTATCTAAAGGCAGTTCCCATAATTCATATGCCTTTTTACGCTGACTCCGGCAAATTCTTCATGCTAAACATCTGATAGATGTCTGGCGACTCATGCATGCCAAAGACCGAGACTACTCTGCTGCACACCAGATGTATTCGAGGATAGACTACTTTCTGGTTAAACATAGTGACCTTCATAGAGTGAAATGTTCAACCATCGAAATTTTATCACAATTTCCGATTCTGCTTGACTGTTGTTGCACTCAGAAAAAGTGTGTCCATGGCATTGGCAGCTTAAAGACCTCTTGTTGGAGGATGACAGGTCGGGTCGTGCAGGACCTAACCGATTTCTTTCTACGGAATCAAACACCGGACTCCAATCCCCTCACGGTTTGGGAGGCTCATAAGTGCTTCACAGGGGGGATTTTCATTTCCCACGCCTCCCACACAAAGAAACTACGCCTAGAGACAGTTTCCACTTTACTTAGTCAGATAGGCCATCTGGAAATGCAGCACAAGAAATCCTTGGCTGTGACAGTGGAGGCGGAACTATGGACTCCACGTCAGCACCTGAATGATCTTCTTTGGGCAAATTCAGTTTGAAAGTTAGACAATCTTATTATGAATACGGCTATAAGCCCAGTAGGTCCCTGGCTCCCATCATTTAGAGGTCTTTGAGTCAAATTTTCTGGCAATCCTACGTGACCTTGCCAAATCGTCAGGGCGCACATTGTCTTGGTTCAGGAGGAATAGTATACTCAAGATGAACATCCTTCCTAGGCTATTATACCCATTGCAGACCCTACCTGTTAGAATCCCGGTGTCCTTCTTGAAATTGGTGCGTTACATCTTTTCTGTGGGCGAACAGCGCACACAGACTGAACAAAACCATCCTGGCACTGCCCAAATCCGGGGGATAGATTCCCTGGCAGATCTGGATAGCTACACCCCTTCCTAGTGAAATTCTCGATCATCCGCTTACAGGCAACACAGAACGTCCAGTCTTCTTTTGACTGGTACGTCCCCGTCGATGATCCCTGTGATCGGCGACCTGATTTTTGTCCCGGGTCTGGAAGATAGATCATTTGCTCAGTTCGTGACATCCAACCAGTTCTGTGTCGCCCACTTCTGGCCTGTACAAGACAACCTGTGCTTACAATCGCTGGCTGCCAGGGTAATGCCTCCCCTATTGAGAAGGCAAGCTCTACAACTGTGCCACTTTCTTGCCAGCTTACTATGCTCTTCAAAAGGAGTCTTGGACTTGACTCCTTTTGTGGAGGTTTGTTTGAGGGGGAGTATGTTGAGCACGGGCTATCCAAGGCACATGCACTGCTGGTTTGTCCCCCGGCTACACCTGAGCCTGTCTTTCTGGCCAAATGGGAGAGAGATCTGGGACTTACCTTTACTCTGGAACAAAAAGACACCATACTGCACTTTGCACATAAAGCTTCTTTGGCCAGCTCTATTTAGGAATCTGGCTATAAAATACTTACCAGATGGTACTTCATGCCAGCCTCGCTACACAAGATGTTCCCTCAATCCCTGCCAGCTTGCTGGAGATGTGAGCAAGAGGTTGACTCTATTATGCACATCTTTTGGTCGTGCCCATGCCTCTGAGAGTTTTGGGATTTCCTTAATTGATGACCAAGCGGCAGTCCTACTCCACCTGACCCCACTCTCAAGGTCTCTGTACCGCATCTCCCTTCTAATTCATCTAATTAATGCGGCTAGAGCTTGCATACCGCTGTGCTGGAAAAGTCCAGACCCTCCCTCGGTGAAACTGTGGTTCAAAAAAGTGGATGGATCCGAGTGATGGAAGAGCTGACCGCCACTCTTCACTATACCACTCCCAAATTCAGGAAAACTTGGTTCTACTGGCTGGAATTTCTGTATTTCCCGGAATATAGTACCTTGATGGTTACGTGAATCTCTTCTTGCCACAAGGGGGGAGCTCCCCTCGCTGGGTCCTACCATACTCCTTGCTTTTTCGTATGTTTCTGCTTCTGTCCTTCCTTTCCCCTACATGTTTATGGTCTACATTCCAGTATATGTCATCCACGTGTTTGTGGCTATGTCTTCTTGTCTAAACGTCTGCAGTTTAGAGTTTATTGTAATTTCATAGCTCAGTGTGAGCTCAGTATGAGCTTCAATAATCCCGCTTACCCTTGACCTGACTTCCCCTTTTGGCTCACAGTGGTTAGTAATTGCACAGCGCCCGCATGCAGTATTAGCCTGTGTTCTCAAGCTTACACTGACTGCAATTAAGTTCTTGTGATCATCGCGACTCTTGCTAGATCTGAGACATGACGCTGCCGCTGTGGATTCCATTTTTCTGTTTTTCTGTTGCTCTCAGACCTTTTTTTCGTGCCCCTAGAACGCTCAGGGTTTTCTTACTCTTGGGCTGGTGAAACCCAACCACGGTCTGATATTCGGTGATTATGCTTAAGTGATTATATGTGTTTGTTCTCTACCTATGTTTTTTTTCAGGTGTTTATTTGTGTCATGAAAACTTTAAAATAAAAAATAAAAAAAACCTCTGAAATATTGCTATTAATATAAGCCCCCATACAATTGCTAAACAGATTAAACAGCAATGACCCCAAGACAGAACCTTGGGGCACGCCACTGCCAACCGAGGACCGTTCTGAAACTGAGCCATTTATTTATAGTCTCTGGACACGTTCACTGAGCCAGTTCTCTATCCAAATACACACCATTTCATCAATGCCCAAAGGGTGAAGCTTGTAAATGAGACGTTTTTGAGGTACGGTATCAAATCATGTTGGATTTCACTTATAATACAAACAATTCATCCCCACACAGCTACCTCCTCATGTTTTACTTCTCCCTCCCTTTTAGATTGTAAGCTGTCATGGGCAGGGCCCCCCTTACCATCTTGTCTTGAATTGTATTGTGATTTTAATGTCTTCCTTTATATGGTAAAGCGCTGCGCAAACTGTTGTCGCTATATAAATCCTGTATAATAATAATAATAATAATGATATCATGCCCGTCAGCATATTCATGAATATGGTCCTTTATCATACCCTTAAATAACTTGCATACTATCGATGTTAAGCTGACTGGTCTTTAATTACCAGGTACACTTTTCAAACCTTTTTTAAATATTGGTACAACAGTTGCTTTACGCCAATCAGCTGGTACCTCCCCTGTCAGTATGGTGTCCTTAAAAATTAGGAACAATGGCCTTGCTATTATCGTACTTAGCTCTTTAAGTACCTGTGGGTGCAAGTTACCTCATCCTGGGGGTTGGGGTGCTGTTCAGTGAATGATCATTGTTTACTGATGTCACTGGTTGCCAGGAGTTGGGCTGGACGCCAGAAAGATCATCCCGCTCAGCTCCTGGCAACAGGAAATGTCAGTGAGGTGGGCGGGAAGCTGGACAGAACATCATAGGTTGCTAAGAGCTTTTAGCAGCCTGGGACACTATGGCCACTCCCCTGCTGCCCACCTTCCCTTAAACACCTGCCTCCCCCCCAATGAGATACCACCTGAGGCAATAGCCTCAGGCTGCCTCATTAATGTGACAAGATTAAGCAAAGAGAAGCTATTCTATGATCATAAGCATCTTCCTTCAGAATAAGACAATGCCAAAGAAACTGTGGATGTGTCCTATATTAAAATATGAGACAATGATAAATAGAGCAGGAAGCCTAGGCTTTCCTCACAAGGTCACAAACATGTGACTGGTAATTTTCACATATCCAGAGGAAAGATACAGCACCATCTTGACAAGAGGATACACATCACTCTGCTTCTCTTAATGTTAAGACAGAATTAGTAGCTGTTGGCCATTTTTCCCATTAGATTTTTCATATGTACAGTGACAGTGACATGAAGAAGACATACGACTTGCTCACTAGGGATGGGCTGCATGTTCGAGTCGAACATAGGTTCGACTCGAACATAGCCTGTTCTAGTGGGATGTTCGGCTCATCCCTATTGCTCACACTATCACATGCTTACACAAGCCAACAAGACTAATTGTTTAAAGATTGTTCACTTTATCTGTATAACTACAGTGGCTAATTCATCATTCAGGTTCTGATTGTTCTCAGGAGCCTTTGCGTGTTTCACTAGTTCGGCCTTCCACTTTGTAATCGACCACAGCTTCCTCTGCTTCTCTCCGGCAAACCCCCTCTCCCCCCCCCCCCCCCCCCACTC
>NW_017306301.1:45053-46985 GCF_000935625.1 Nanorana parkeri | reverse complement strand
CCCTCCCATGCCTGCAACAGTCACATCCTGAGAGTGACAGGAAGTCTGAGACAATGAAACGGAGGCAGTATAGAGTGAAAAGAGGGGGACAGAAACATACAATGTGAGACAAACTGTCAGATAGTTCATGTTTTCATATATTTTTTCATAATAAGCTGCTTTTAGGTTTGAAGCTGTGTGTGATTTTGAGCGTAATAGAGTAACAGCTCCCCAGTCTGAATGACAGAGGACCTGCAGTGCATGGCTGCTAAAATAACAAATAAAAATATAAATGCGTAGTAATAGATAGGAAAAAAGAGGGAAGTAGACAGAGGGAAAGAGTGAGAGAATGTGAAAGATGTCAAATACAGAGAACTGCAACAAGATTTTAGTTGGATGTTGGAAGCTTACAATAAACAATGCCAAAAATAATAATGAGAAAATTAGAAGACTACGGTAAACATTTTTCCTCAACATGTACACTATGGCCAGTAGTATAGTTCACAACTTAATACTGCTACTCTACCTATAGTATTATTAATATTCCCTCCATCAGAACTGTTTTACTTTAAAGCAATATTGTATATGTTATTATTTGGTTAAATAAATATAGTTACATATAGTAAGTCAGGTTTCAAAAAGACAGAAGTCTATTGAGTTCAAGCAATAGAAAATAATGAATACATAAAATGTAATCCCCATATACAGAATCCTATATCCACATTTTTTTTTCGTTTAAACAATCAGAATTTGGCTGCAGACCTGGCTAGAACTTGTTCCTGGGGGGAATCTGTTCAGCATTTTCACTTGCTCTTACTGTGAAGACGACTTTCTGTATGGAACGCTACCTTTATAGTGACTCAGAACAGTATACCAGTCGGATGGTGTATTGACTCAGGCGCAACAAGTCACATGACTAGTAATGAGACCTTCTTCACAGAAATTGATTTCAGTGCAAAGGACAACGTTTCCCTTGCAAACGGGAAAAGTATTACTGCAGAAGGTAACGGTCAAGAATTTTTGATCTGTATCACACCATCTGGGGACAAGCAGAGTATCCTCGTGAAAAATGTACTGTATATTTTAGACCTAGAAGGAAGCCTTCTATCAGTGAAAACCCTTGCTAATAACGGTCTCACAGTTCAATTCCGTGGTGATGAATGTACAATCCAAAACAATAAGAAAATACTCGCAATCGGAAAATGTTATGATCACCTATACAGACTCATCACCTCAGATGAGCAAATCAAGACAGCCACTCATAATCCACACAACAAATGTATCCATCTCTGGCACAGACGCATAGGGCACTGAAATCCAGAAGCCATAAAGGATATCATAAAGAGAGGCTCATCAGAAGATATAACCGTACTGCCCTGCCGAATGATCATGACATCCAAATGCTGTATGGAAGCAAAGGCCACACGTACCCCACTTCCACAGGCCACCAAAAGAAAGACCACCCACCCCTTGGAGCTCATACACAGTGACATGTGTGGACCAATGAAAACTTCCACATCAGGCGGGAACAAATATCTGCTGATTTCATTGATGATTGTTCCAGGTACACAACAACTTATCTGATGAAGCACAAGAACAAAACATCAAGAAAAATGTCAAGAGTTTGTACCCATGTCCACCAACAAATTCCAATGGAAACCAGGAATTATATGCACTGACAATGGAGGGGAGTACATCAGTAAGAAAGCAAAATCATACCTGAAGAAACAAGCTATGGTACACCAGACAACCACACCGTACACTCCTGAACAAAATAGTGTAGGAGAACGCAAAAACCGCACTCTTATAAAAATGCCCAGATGCATGTTGTCAGACACCAACCTACCTAAGAAGTACTGCGGAGAAGCAGTCATGACTGCAAGATCAGTGGCGGACCTAAGGAACAAAGGGCCCTGGTGCAAGATTTCCCCCCCCCCCCACAAAAACTCCGTC
>NW_017306301.1:6112-44993 GCF_000935625.1 Nanorana parkeri | reverse complement strand
GCAGAGATGGGGGGCCCGCTGGCTGCTGGGTACCGATCCGGCGCTGGGACTGTGCTGGGCCCCCCACAGGCCCGAGGCCCTGGTGCGCCCGCACCGGCGGTAGTTCCGCCACTGTGCAACATACCTACAGAACAGACTACCTTCAAAAGCCGTTGAAAGCACCCCATTTAAAATGTGGCATGGATCACAACCATTGAAGGTATTCTGGTGGGCTATAGTGAACAAAGTAAGGGATATAGAATCCTCCACCCAAAGACTGACAAAGTAACAATAAGCCACAGCCTTTATTTCAATGAGAACCAATCACCAGAAACAATGATCCTGGGAAGTTGTGAAGTGAATTCGCCCAGTGAACCTGCAAAGGAAGCTGAGCAATGTGAAGCCCCACAGGAGTCAGAACAACAGGTGGAACTCACCTGGATAATGGATAAATCAAATTCCATGTTAAATTCTGCTGAACAACCTGAAATTAGATGATCTAATTGAGCAACAAAGGGAATACCACCCTGCAAAATGTCAAAATGTCATATACTGCTAAGACACATAGCATACTCGAACCAACATCATGTGAAGACATAGAAAAATTACCAAAATGTGAAGCCAATCAATGGAGACAGGCAGCAGAAGAAGAAATAAAATCACTCCAAGAAAATAAAACCTGGACACTCAAGAGCAAGCCATTATCGACATGCAATATTGCTCATCAGAAAAACGTCATATAGCAATGCATATGCTGTTGAGAAGGGGTGTTGTAATACAACAGCATTGACTTATGACTTTTTGTGCTGTAGAGCAATGTTCGTTTTCTATATGCATGCTTATCTATGATACACAGGAAGTTTTCCTATCTATATGTTTCCTGCATAATGCTGTATTCAGATGTAATATTCTTATAAGCAAGTAAAACTTAATGCCCCATTGTCCTTCGCAATGGCCTTAAAGTTTACATATGGTGATTATGTCCGCCCTTAAATGCCATTTCTCAAGGTAGAATAAATTCTGTTAAGCTAATCGTACCTCATAATTTAAGGTCATCAATGCCTCTTATCAGTTTAGTTGCCCTTCTCTGCAGCTCCCTGACATCCTTTTTGTTAACTGGTGCCCAAATCTGAACTTCATATTCTGATGTGGTCTTGCTAATGCTTTATAGAGGGGCAAGATGATGTGTCTCTCGCTAGAGTCTATGGTGGTCATTCACTAAAGAGCCAAAGGATTTAGCCAAATGTTCGGCTAATCCTTCGGCTCGTTTCGGCTGCAGGAACACATCGGTTCAGCCGAACCAAAGGGCTGCTGTACGGGCTATTCACAATAGCTCGTACAGCAGCCAAAATAAACAGCCGAGCCAAGCGCACATGCTGTGGCTAAGCACAGCCGAACACACAGCGGCAGACTGAATACCTGAAAGTTTGTAAAAGATAGAATAAAAAACAGTGCGGGGCCCCCCTCCCAAATCATGGGAGACCTTTAGGGGTAACCCTCGATGTAATAAAAAAGCGTGGGGTTCCCCTCAAAATCGTACCAGACACTTTAGGTCTGGTAGGAATTTTAAGGGGGACCCCAATGTCTAGAAAACTCCCCTAAAATTTCAAATCAGACCCTTAATCCAAGCACTGGCCTGGCAGGGCAGGTAAGGAGGGGACAAGCAGGCACCCCTCTCCCTGCACCATAACAGGCCGCATGTCCTCGGCATTGGGAGGGTGCGTTACCGGGGGGGACCTGCTGGGGGTCTGCGGACAGGGGGGGTCATCTGCATCTGGGTACCCTTCTTTCATAAAAGGGGCACACAGATCCCACCTCCCCTTGTAAATGAGTAAGGAGTAGTTGTAGTAGGGAAAGTAAGGACTGAGTCAATTGTCCAAGTTCTGAGCTATATGTCTGTTCAACCATAATTTACCTCCTTTACATTAAGTGCACCCATACTTATTATACATTGTTTTTTAGAGGACAAATAGGGCTTTTGTTTGACATCAAATAATTATAAATGAACTGTAATTATGGGAGAAATCTAACCAATGAGAAATTAGGACATTTTAATTTCTTCCTAACAGGCACAAACACATTTTATTGGGAATATCATAATAGTGATACGTTTTACTGCAATAAAATCGCCAAAACTGTAGACATATGCAGCGGCAAAAAACTTGTTTAGTTTTGTTTTCATTCTGATTTTTCGTTATTTAATTTTTCGGGATTCGGGCCCGAAAGTGAATTCATTTTGGATTCGAGTTCAGACGAAATCAGAACTTAAATTGATTTTCGTTGCAGCAAAGTGACATTTGACAAAAGGAAAAAAAAAGACCCTTTTTTTTAGTCTCCAGAAGAAAAAAAAAGCGTGAGGTTCCCCCCAAAAGTCATACCAGGCCCTTTAGGTCTGGTAGGAATTTTAAGGGGAAACCCCACCGCCAAAAAATGGGGGGGGGGGGCACCCAGATGCCGCCATCCCCCCTCCCCCTTTTGAGTGGGATAACCATACTCATTCACTAAAGGGTTAAAAGTAAAATGTAAATAAACACACCACACATTCTGAAAAAGTCCTTTAGTTGAAAAAAGTCAGTTTTTGACAATTCCTTTATTTTTTTTAAAAAAGGATCCATCAATGTATTCCAGTGTCAATCACGATCAATGACGCCCGCCGGACTCACCAAAATAAAAAAAGTCCTCCTGCACGCTGACCCGTCTGAGCCCGATGAAGACTTGCTGAAAAATGACAGCTCCGGCCCGAATGTAAATAAATAGGTAGAGCGAGTTGTGATGTCACTGGGCTTCTTCCGCCAATTTGACATTCTGAGCTGTAATATAACACAATAGCATTCAGGAGCTCCCAAATGCTATTTGAGACCTCACGAATGCCATTCCTGTCTGGGAGCCGAGGTGTCATATGAATAGTATTATGCTACCTCGGCTCCCAGACCCTAATATCATTCGGAAGCTCATGAATAGCATTCAGGAGCTCACGAATGCTATTGTGTTATTTGACAGCTCAGAATGTCAAATGGGCAGAGCATTTGTTTATATTTGGGCCGGAGCTGTCATTTTGCGGCGAGTCTTCGTCGGGTTCGGATGGGTCGGCGTGTGGCGGGACTTTTTTTATTTGGGCGAGTTGGCGGGCATCGTTCATCGTGATTGACACTGGATTACATCGATCGATCAATTTTTTTCGTTTTGCATTAGTTGTTTCGGTAATTCGGAAAATCATATACATTCAAATTTGTATACATCCGAATTTCTGTAAATTTGTCCGAATAACAAATCTTTTCCCAAAAGAATCACACATGTCTGCATAATTGTATTCTACAATGTGCCATGAGTACATCAATAGCCCCCATGTACAGGTTTAATTGGTTTATCGGAATTCCAGGGCCAAATATGGGGCTTGAGCATTTCAGTCATCAAAAATGGAATTTTGGCACATTGCATTGCCGGTCCTAGGTCGTCTTTGAAACAGTATGAGAGCCTTGCAAAGACAATTTCCATAATAACATACCATTTTTAAAGTAGACAACCCAGAGTATTCCAAAAAGGGTGTTTTGAGTAGTTTTGTTTAGCCACTTTATCACAAATGCTGGCTACCCTTAGAAGCTTATACTTTCATCTGTGCTTTTCACATACATAAATTCCATTTTTACATGATATTTCATAATCCTGATATGTCTTACTGCAAAAAAGCCACAATATTTATAATTATGTCTGGTAAATGTCAAACGGATATAACGGTACAGTTTTTTTGAAAGTTACAGGGCCAAATATATTGCATACCCATTTCATAACTTGGAAATTTGAAACATTGATTAACTGGGTCTAGGTCGCATTTGAGAAAGTATGGCAGCCTAGGAAAGAAAAGTTCCAAATGATGGCATACCATTTTAGACAACCCAGGGTATTCCAAATGGGGCATGTGATGGACCTAGGGCTGCAGAGATTAATTGCCCCGGAGAACTTTGTGTGCTGGGGGTGTTTTACAGTTTACTATTTTATCTGGGGAGAGCCGGTCACTATGTGACTTGATGGGAACCATTGTTCTAAAGGCAGCAGGTTGTCTGGAGGGGCCATTGTTACAGTGATGAGATTAAGCTCCTCTCTAAGTAAGCCTTCCATGCCATAGTCACCGCTTCTAGTTCCAGCACTCAGGGAATAGGCTGAAGACGGAGATATCCAGTCGGGGTATCAGGGAGTCCGTCACATTGGTGGCAAGCGGTGGGATGATTCCCTGTATCTGGAACCTTCAAACCACCACCGGGACCTCATGGGATGGAGCTTCTCTACTCCAGTCTTAAACGGAGAACCCTCAAGGATCTATTGGAATCCCGTGGACAGAGAGCCAGCAACAAGTCCAAGTCCACGCTGATTGCTGAGCTCATGGAAGGTGACAGGACCTGCGATCGGGCTAGTGAGCCGACCACAGAAGGCATCGAGATGTCGGAGCTGCAGCGAGATATTCGTTGGCGATTGGCGCTCTATGCAACCACTCCACCGGAAGAAGTGATTACCCAGATCATCGCTGACACCACACAGCTAAAAATGTTGGAGCTGCAGAAGGCGATCGGGGGCATTGCTGCAGCTGAGCGGGGATGCCGTAAGAAACTCCCTTATGCAGCATTCCGGTTCTTCCAGGACGGTACGGAAGAGATCGACCGCTACCTGCATGTCTTTGAGACATAGTGTGACTGTCAGGGCATTGATAAAGCAGACTGGGTCACCATCTTAATCAGTAAACTCTCCGGTCGTGCTCTGAATGCTTTTGAAGCTATACCTGGGGAGGACAAAAAGAATTATGAGGGTCAAGGAGAGACTGTTGGCCCGCTATGCAATAACTCCTGAGGCACATTGCATAAAATTCCGTAACCTAAGATGGAGGAAAGGCCAGCCCTACACAGAATGGGCGCATCAGATGGCCCGCTCTGTCGACGCTTGGTTTTCCGGATGCCAAGCAACCACCCTCGCAGATGCCACGCAGCTCATTCTCCTGGAACAATTTTATGAACAGTCCCCCATAGAAGTTCGTGAATGGGTCTGGGATCGGAAACCTCGCACAGTGGACAAGGCAGCTGAGCTGGCAGATCAGTATGTGGATGCCCGCAGGACCGCATGCCTGGAAACTCGCGCCGTCCCCCACCAGCCATCGCCTGCAGTGACCACTCGGGCCCCAGCCCCAGCACGCCAATCGGTCGCTCCTTCATCCACCCCTCGTACAACCAGCAGCATATCCACCCCGAGGGCGGCTCCCTGGTGCTATGCCTGCAACCAACTTGGGCACATACAAGCCACCTGTCCCCGGAGGGCACCTCCAACTACCTGGACTAGACCGGCTACAAGCTCAGCAAGAGCGGCTGCCCATTGTGTTGAGTTTGAGTCAGCATCAACATCTGCCAACTGAGGAGCTGAGGAATTCGGAGTAATATACGAAGCAAACCCAGTTCAGGCAGCAGCTGACAATCGCCAACATCATCGCCAGGCTGTGTGGATCAACGGGCGGCCAGCCCAGGGATTAAGAGACAGCGGCGCTACTATCACCCTGATTCAGCCCCAGATGGTCACCTTAGATGAAAGAACAGGATGCTCAGTGGCCGTACGGGTGGCTGGAGGAAAGGTGCTACGGATTCCTACTGCCCATGTGCACCTGGATTGAGGCACGGGATCCCGTGATGTGGATGTGGGTGTGCTTAAAGACTTACCTGCGGATGTGCTACTTGGGAATGACTTGGGGCATCTATCTTCTTCATTCCCCGTGGATATATTGCAGGAGGCTTGCCCTGTGACCACCCGGCAGCAAACGAGACGAGTAGAAAGAGCACTAGATGATGGGACCCAGGAAAGAACTACTGAACCCATCCCTGACCAGACCCTACCTCCTTTTCCCTGGGATTCCCCAACTGACTTTGCTCAGGAGACCCTGACAGACCCCACCTTGGCCGGTTACCGGGAGAGGGCAGGGACTGACCCTGGGGGATTAGAGGGGGAGCGGATAGAGTGGGAGCAGGGTTTACTGTACCGGGTGACCGAAGGGAGGGGGCCTCATCATGTGCCCAAGCGACAGTTGGTTGTGCCGCAGAAATACCGGCGAGACCTGCTCCGCATTGGGCATGATATTCCCCTAGCTGGGCACTTTGGTGTCACTAAAACCCATCACCGGCTCACTCAGATGTTTTTTTGGCCCGGGATAACGGGGGACATTCGGCAGTACTGCCGCACATGTGACACCTGCCAGAGGGTAGGAAAAAGGGGTGACCGCTCCAAAGCTTCCCTGTACCCTTTACCCATTATTGCTGAACCCTTTAGCCGGATAGCTGTTGACCTGGTTGGACCGTTGCCCCGACCCAGTCCCTCTGGAAAGAGATACATCTTAACGGTAGTAGATTATGCTACCCGTTACCCTGAGGCTATCCCCCTGGCAAACATCCACGCGGAGACAGTGGCGGATGCTCTACTCCGGGTCTTTGCCCGCGTGGGATTTCCTCGGGAGATTATCTCTGACATGGGGGCCCAGTTCACTGCGGACCTGACCCAGCAGTTGTGGAAGCTCTGTGGAATAAAACCCCTGCACAGCTCCCCCTATCACCCCCAGACTAACGGACTATGTGAGAGGTTCAACGGGACACTGAAGCAGCTGCTTCCGACATTTGCAACCACTCAACGGGATTGGGAGAAACTCCTGCCGCACCTCCTGTTCGCCTACCGGGAAGTGCCGCAGGAATCTACCGGATTCTCCCCATTTGAGTTGCTGTATGGGAGGAGGGTGAGGGGGCCCCTAGATTTGCTTAGAGCCCACTGGGAAGGAGGGGAGGGGGCTGAGGAGACTTCTGTTGTAGGGTATGTTTTAGCGCTTAGGGATCGGCTGAAGGAACTTACGGACACGGTAGTGAGAACCTTCAGACTGCACAGGGACGGCAGAAGCGCTGGTATGATCGCACCGCTCAGGACTGTACCCTGTCTGTAGGGCAGAAAGTTCTGGCCCTTAAGCCAACCAAGTCAGACAAATTACAGGCTGCTTGGCAAGGACCGTATAAGGTAGTGCAGCAAATATGTGACACTACCTACCTGGTAGCTAAATGTTCAGATGAAAGAATCCAACGAACCTTCCATGTGAACATGCTCAAAGTGTACCAAGGGAGGCCCGAGGAGTTAGCCGCTATTTGCGCTCCAGCAGCGGAAGAATCGGAGAGCCTTCCCCTTCCTGAGCTCCCAGAGCGGGTTAGGGACAGCATAGGCATAGAGGCAGTGAGGTTCGATGAGCAGCTAGGGCCAGAGCAACAGGATCAGGTCAGGCTGGTCCTTAGGCAACGTCAGGACATGTTCTCTACTGCCCCTGGGTACACTACCATGGCAGTGCACCGGGTGGAGACCCCAGGACAGCCACCTCTAAGACAAGCGGCTTACCGGGTTCCTGAGGCAGTCCGAGAGAGTATGAGGATAGAGATTAAGGAGATGCTCGATTTAGGAGTCATCGAGCCGTCCAGTAGCCCATGGGCATCCCCTGTAGTACTGGCCCCGAAGCGAGATGGTACTACTCGGTTTTGTGTAGATTACCGATGACTTAATGACTGTACAACGACAGATGCATACCCCATGCCCCCGGGTTGATGAGCTACTAGACCGCATCGCCCGGGGAACTTTCCTGACTACTCTTGACCTATGCAAAGGGTACTGGCAGATTCCACTGGACCCGGAATCCGTTCCAAAGTCGGCATTCATCACCCCTTTTGGCCTGTACCAGTTCAAGGTCATGCCATTTGGGATGAATAATGCTCCGGCAACATTCCAGCGGATGGTGGATCGACTCCTCGATGGCCTCTAAGATTATGCTTGTGCATACCTGGACGACATCACGATCTACAGTGACACCTGGGAGGAACACCAGCTCCACCTGGGTATCGTGTTAGACCGCATTAGGGCTGCGGGTCTAACCCTGAAGCCAGAAAAATGTAGCATAGGGATGTCCGAGGTACAATATCTTGGACATCGGGTGGGCTGTGGGCGACAGCGCCCAGAGCCAGCTAAGGTAGAGGCAATTGCCAACTGGCCCACCCCTAGGACAAAAACCCAGGTCTTAGCTTTTCTGGGGACAGCAGGATATTATCGAAAGTTTGTCCCTGACTACAGCACCATCGCCAAGCCCCTGACCGACCTGACCAAAAAGCACCTTCCCCGACAGGTCCTGTGGTCCCCAGAGTGCGAGACATCGTTCCAGTGCCTGAAAAAGGCTTTAACTTCTGCACCTGTTCGGCTCCGGACCCAAACAAACATTTTTGTCTTCACACTGATGCCTCCACTTTTGGGCTGGGAGCAGTACTGAGTCAAGTGGGAGACGACGGCAGTGAACACCCGGTGGCCTACATCAGTCGCAAGCTGCTACCCAGGGAAGTTGGTTATGCAGCCGTGGAGAAGGAGTGTTTAGCATTGGTGTGGGCCTTGAAGAAATTGCAGCCTTATCTGTATGGAAGATCCTTCACGGTGCTCACCGACCACAATCCTTTAGTTTGGCTGAATTGAGTCTCTGGAGATAATGGACGCTGGAGTCTTGCCCTGCAGCCCTACAATTTTACTATTCAGTACCGGCCGGGGAAGCAGAACGGCAACGCGGACGGTCTTTCCCGGCAAACTGACTTGTGAATGAAGCCTCATGCTCCCGGACAGCCCCAAGCTGACCTGTGGTGGATCTAGCCGGGTCTGCCGGACTATGGAACAGGGGGGAGCATTGTGACGGACCTAGGGCTGCAGAGATTAATTGCCCCGGAGAACTTTGTGTGCTGGGGGTGTTTTACAGTTTACTATTTTATCTGGGGAGAGCCGGTCACTATGTGACTTGATGGGAACCATTGTTCTAAAGGCAGCAGGTTGTCTGGAGGGACCATTGTTACAGTGATGAGATTAAGCTCCTCTCTAAGTAAGCCTTCCATGCCATAGTAACCGCTTCTAGTTCCAGCACTCAGGGAATAGGCTGAAGACGGAGATATCCAGTCGGGGTATCAGGGAGTCTGTCACAGGGCATTTTGAGTTGTTTTGTGAAGCCATTTTATCATGGCTTTAGGCCTTGTTCACACCAAGCGCGTTCCAGGAGCAGAGCAGTTACAGACTGGATCAAAACTGCGTCCAATGTATTCCAATGGTATTTTGGGCTCTAGTTCACACCGCAGCGTTCAGTTCCAGAGCATGTAAAAAAACTGCAGCAAGCCCTATTTTACCTGCTCTGGAACGCTTGGGGCTTTGTTGGAGTGTCCAGAGGCCGGTCCTCCAGGGGGGTACTGTCAGGGACCAAAGCACCTCCAGGC
This sequence comes from Nanorana parkeri, assembly GCF_000935625.1. Classification (NCBI taxonomy): domain Eukaryota; kingdom Metazoa; phylum Chordata; class Amphibia; order Anura; family Dicroglossidae; genus Nanorana; species Nanorana parkeri. The sequence goes on along the minus strand of NW_017306301.1, from coordinate 35,727 downwards.
GGCACTGTGGAGCTGGAACCTGATCCTGCAGTTCCAGTGCTCACCTGCTGGTGTCTCCCAGCAATTAGTCACCACCTGGTGCTGACCTGGGAGGGTATTTGGCCTCTCCTTGCTGTTGAGCGTGTGCCTCAGTATTGTTGCCATTTCCTGTTTCCTGTAGCCTGCATCCTGTTCTGCCTTGAATCCTGACTCCTGACCCTTACCCCCGAGGTCTCCTGATCAGTGGCTCCCCCAGAGTTTGCCCTGTTGTCTGTTGTGTGTATTTTGTAATTTGTGTTGGTTAGGCTTTTATGTGTTACTTGTGGGTGGTGGTGGGGGTGCTTATAGTTGTGGTGTTTTGGATTAGCTAATAAATTATAGTTCATGAGCATTGTTTTGTGTGGTCACGTAATTGGCTCACTTGTATAGATACCTGCACGCGGTGTGGGGACAAAAGTAGGAGTTTGGAAAAAGTAGGAGAAGTGAACAATCTAGGACAACATAGCTGAACTGGAAAGTGAGCTGAATTGGAGAATTTTTCCAAATTGGCTATTTTGTCCTAGGTTGTTCACTTCTCCAAATTCTTCACCCTTTAGTGAATAACCCTGTAAATCTTACTTTCCCAAAGTTTTCGGAATTGTGGAAGGTGATTTTAGCTAGGGATGCACAGATATATCGGCCGCCGAAACATATCGGCCGAAAATGGCACTTTTGGCATAATGCGGTGCATCAGTTCTTTCTCTCCTCCCTGCTGGGTGCAGCTCTGTCCCAGCGGGGAGGAGAGAAACTGTGACAGGCGGCCGAGCGCTGTGAGCAGCCGGCATCTCTCCTTAGCTGATCATTCCAGCATTTGCTCTGCACAGAGGATCGGTACATATCACTGATATGTACCAATCCTCCTCCGCCCGGCCACGCACAGAGGGGGGCTCATCCTGCAGCTTTTCCTCTGGATGCCTGCTGCTCTCCCCCATCTGTATGCAGCAGGGATCCAAGGAGAAGTGAAGCACTTCAGCCGGCGAGGAAGGGGGGCAGAGGAGGGAGCCGCTGTCACAGCAGCATGGCCGAGCAGTGAGGAGAGAGAGAGTCGCTGGCGGTCAGATCCTGGCCGAGCCGCTCTCTCTCTCTCCTCACCACTCGGCTATGCTGCTGTGACAGCTCCCTTCTCCACCCCCCGCGGCTGCAAAGCTTCCTTCACTTCTCCTTGGGTCCCAGCAGCATACAGATGGTGGAGAGCAGCGGGCATCCAGAGGGAAAGCTGCAGGCTGTGCTCTGTGAGTGGACGAGCGGCGGAGGATAGATACATATCAGTGATAGGTACCAATACTCTGTGCAGAGTTGTGCTGCCCCACTGCTCCCTCATGGCTGCGGCTCCCACAGCACCTGCGCCCGAGGCGAGAACCTCAGTCGCCTCGCCCTCGCTACGGCCCTGGTCATCCTTAACACATGTAAATTAGCTCTTTCATTAATAAATTAAAGATATAATAAATGACGGGTAGGCAGCAGCAGATTCAAAGGGGGGTTCAATTAATATGATGATTCATTTTTGGGATTTGTTTTCAACCCTCTACATCCTACATCCTATCTCCTTTCTGTCCCTGACCTTTATATTAATGCTTTTACCTCGATTATCCTGCACATAAACCCCCCACCTTCATTATCCCACTGCATGTGACCTGTATATGGACCACTTTACCTCCTCCTCTTCTCTCTGTGTATTACCCCAATACCAGCATGTTTCTTCATTTTCAATTGTAACAAAAAAATTATCCAAGGGGTCATTCTGGGGGTGTTCTTACTGTCCTGGCAATTTATTTGATTTTTGTTTCATAACAGAAGGTAAGTGAAACAGTTTTTGGTTTTGTTTAAAGTGTTGGTCTTTTTTCTTAATATAGCAAAAAATGAAAAGCTCACTGGTAATTAAATACCACCAGAAGAACGCTCGGCCTCAAAAAAATTATATAAAATTAATTTGGGTAAAGTGTTGCATGGTCCATTGATTTTCAGTGATACTATTACAGCACTGAAAACTGGTTTAGCCCCTATATATATGTGCTACTGTAGAGAACTGTGTTTCTGACTACAAACAGTTAATTGCCTCTGTGCGTGAAGAGAGGCGGAGACTTAGGGGGATTGCAGTGCAGAGCAGATATGGATACATTGCTGACAGGACCTTGAGAACTGCAACTCCCAGGATGCTGTGCAAGAGGAAGGGAGAGGTTGATGGGCTACAGCTATGGAGCGCGCGCAGTCTGGGACGGTGACCTGAAGTGTCCAGATCTATGTGAGACAATGTGAATTGAGACTGCTTGTAATAGAGCTGTGTGGTCGCCTCTGACGGACAGGGACACAAAGGCTCTGTACCGCTGTGTATAAAGACTATTGTCCGGTTGCCAGCAGCTGAAGAGACGGTAATTGAGTGCCTACACTGAGGCCTAGTGATGCGTCATCGGCGGAAGTATCGCAGCCTGGTCGTGTGGCCGATCCAGCCACTGGAGTGGCCCAGTCAGCCCAGCTGTGTGAGCGGAAGTGAACAGAGCCAGTGGTGACCGTGACAGAGACCCCTATATGACCCTAGACAAGTGGCGATGTGTCCCAAGAAACCCTAGACGAGCGGTGATGTGTTGCAAGAGGCCATAGATGACTTTTCCTTCCTCCTAAGTGTCGTCCTGACGAAAGAGGGACTTCCATCTGCTGCTGAAAGACATCATCTTTCCAGACAACCCTGGGAGTGGTGAGAGGCCTATGGGGCCAAACTGACAATGTACTTTTACACATCTGCTACACAGTATGGGCCCCAACGTTGGCTAGCCTAGGACCTTACTACTGGCCAGTAGTTTAGAAGGGGGTGTGATTCTTCCAAGGGGAGATATCATTGTTGATTTTATCTATTCCAAGATTTACCTCTAAGACAGTCTGGCATCACAGGTTTCCGTGTAGGCAATAGATAGCCATGGTTACTGAGTGCCAGAGTGCCTTAGCCTGTCATTGAGTGTATTATATGTGATTGGTAAGCCACTAAGTGCATTGTTTGATATTTCATGGTCATTAAAACCTGTACAAAACCCTTTAAAGGTGTGTTGGTGTGCTGTGGATCCACCTTTGGGCGGTACATTGGTGCAGGGGGACAGAAAGATCCGTTACAACCAGCGGCTCCTACGGGTTAGCGTTACACTGGTAATGAAGGAGTATATACAGGCTAGTACGCAAGTGGATAATGTATTTTACATGATTCATAGTAATATTGAGCAGGATGTGTATGTGTACAAAGCTTACCAAGCAGAATGTACCTGATAGAGGGGGTGCCAGTGATGGACAACAAATTGGCAGTCATGCTCCCCCAGCCACATCATACTGCCAGGTTGGCTCCAGTGATGAGGACAGAGGGGATGATGATGATGATAATGAGGTCACTCAACACACACATGGCAGCTTGAGCCAAGAATGGTTGTATGCAACAATGGCAGCAACCTTCTCTCCGCCCCATGACAGGGAAAGTTGACACATGTACCATGCTAGGCACACATCCTCAATTGGGTGGTGCAGCATTTCTTTACACAGGTACCCAGGCTTCTGAGGCAGACCAGAAAAGTCTGTAGCCATATCAGGCGCTCATACCCAGCCAGTGTTCGACTGGGTGAAATTACACTGGAATTCAACCTGCCCACAAGCCGTCTGATTTGTGACATGCCCACCAGGTGGAACTCCACTCTGGCAATGCTGCAGCGGCTGCACACACAGCAGAGGGCCATCAACGTGTACCTGTGTGAGTATGGCACAAGGACAGTCTCAGGCGACCATCGGTTTTTTTCCCCACACCAGTGGCTGCTGATAAAGGATGCATGCACTGTACTGTCACCATTTGAGGAGGCGACAAGGATGGTGAACTGTGACAATGCATACATCAGTGACACAATCCCTCTTGTGTTCCTGCTGGAGCATACTTTGCATGGAATTATGCATAAGGCACTTTAGGCAGAACAGCGGGAGGAAGAGAAGGATTTCCTTTCCTCTCAAGGCCCCCTTTATGCAGAAACCATTCCTGCGGGGCCGTAGAAAACACAAGAGGAGGAGGAGGATTATGATAGGCTTGGGGGAATTGAAGCAGAGGATGACATACGGCAGTCCTCAAGGGATGGTTTTCAGTCCCCAGAAACCCAAATAGTACGTGGCTGGGAGGAGGTAGTTCATGATAGTGTCATCCTGAGTGACCCTGAAGACTCTGATTCTCATGCCTCCTCAAACGTACGGTGCATGGGCTCCCTTGTTCTGCAAAGCTCGCGAAAGGACATGAGGATTCGTGATATCAAGGAAAGGGATCATTACTGGTTGGCAACCCTTCTTGATCCACGTTACAAGCGTAATGTTGCAGCGCTGATCCTGCCCTCACAGAGGGTGCACATGATGAAACAACTTGATAACGTGTTGAAGATAAACTTATGTAACACCTTTCCAGACACTGGTAGGTTACCATGTCATGAAAGAGGTGTTTCTGAGGCTTCAGTTGGTCAAAGGAATAGTGGTGGAGAAGGGGGCAGCCTGACTGATGCTTTTAAAATATTTTTTAGCCCTCAGCGCGCAGGGATGTTAACTTTAGGCACCCATTGGCAGTGTCTGCATCATATGGTGCAGGATTACCTAGGGGCAAGAGCAGACATGGAGAGCTTTCCAGCAGACGATCCACTGGCTTACTGGCTCTTAAGAAGGGATCACTGGCCAGAACTTAGACAATATGCCATAGAGCTACTGGGCTGCCCAGCATCCAGCGTGCTTTCCGAAAGGACCTTCAGTGCTGCTGGAGATTTTATGACAGATAAAAGAGTGCGTTTGTCCATAGACTCCGTTGAGCGGCTGACATTTATAAAAATGAATCGGTCCTGGATCAGCAGCAGCTATCAATCCCCTGAAGCAAATGTCACCAAATATATTTGTCAGGTATCTGGGATCTCTGGAAGACTGCCTAGGCTGCCTAACTTTGTGGGCGATTATTCCATCTTCAAGTAACCAAGGCTCAATTTTTCCGCACCCGCATGTGACAGGTGCATATCATTTGAATTTTTTACAGCAGGGTCCAATCCTGCAGTCTTTAAGAACAACTTTGTAGGGTTACAGTGTGAAGGCACTTGTCGACACTAAAGGCCCAATTATTTGAGCCTTTAACTCTGAAGGGTTACAGTGTGAAGGCACGCCAACACCAAAGGCCCAATTTTAAGCACCTGTTGTTTCTTTGATCCAAAGCCTGCAAAAAGTCGGCACCAGAATGTATCCCAAAAATCTCTAACCTTGTTCCGAGTGCCCTATAATGTGGCCTCTTCATACAGGCTGCCTCCCCAAGCAGTTGTCTAAAAGATTAAAGGAAAACCAATTACTGGGAATTGAAATGTCATTTTTTTCTTTTCAAGTGTCACTTTTTGCTGCAGCAGGTTCTATACATCGTACAGATCCGTCACATCACAGGCACGATATTTAAGGGAATTTTTCATTTTTATTCTTACCCTTTAAGTGATGTAAAAATCACTGCTCCTTTAAAAAGTTTCTTTTCTTTTTTTTCATTGATTCCTGACCCCTAGTGCAGTACCCGGACCCCCATGCCTTTTTTATGGCCAATAACTTGCATATAAGCCCTCTTAAAGGGGACAATTGTTTCTGAAAGTTCTACCCCAAATTGAGCTGGAGTTTTTGGATGCTCTAAAGTTTGAATTTGAACCGAACTCGGGCCTGTTCGCCACATCACTAGTCCCCATTGATGATTTTGAAGACTGCAATAAGGTCCCCTCTTAAGCTCTTCTTTTCTAAGGTGAATAAGTTAAGATTTTGAATGCGGTCTTCATAACTCAGGCCTTCAATCCCTTTTAATTTTGTAGCCCTTCTCTGAAGTCTCTCCAGTTCCAGGACTTCCCTCCTGAAAGTTGGCGACCAGAACTGTACCACATACTCAAGATGGGGTCGAACCAATGATTTATAAAGTGAAAGTATTACTCTTTGATCCCTTGTTTTCAATTCCTCTTTTAATACACACCAGTATCTTTCTTAGCTTTGCTGGCTGCTGCTTGGCATTGCTTAATATTGCCAAATCTGTGCTCTATAAGGACCCCCAGGTCTTTTTCTATTCTGACTTCCCTAATGTAGCACCACCCCCAAGTAGTAGTTTGTGCACATGTTCTTTACTCCCATGTGCATAAGCTTACATTTATCAACATTAAATCGCATTTGCCATCTTATAGCACATGCCTCAATTTTTCTTAGGTGCTATTGTAGTGTGAATATCTCCTGTTCAGAATTTACTGCTCTGCATAGTTTAGTATCATCTGCAAAAGCCAAAATTTAGGTATTTAGTCCAATCTCTTTATCATGGATGAAAAAGATGAACTGGACCGGTCCTAGGACTGAATCCTGGGGCACCCCACTCCTAACCCTTGCCCAATTAGCGAATTACCCATTTATCACTATCCTCTGGGTCCATTCTTGCAGCCAATTTTCCACCCATGTACATACAATTTCATCTAGACCTATAGACCTTAGTTTATGGATTAAATGTTTGTGGGGTACTGTAACAAATGCTGTAACACACCACGTCTACAGGTATTACTTTGACTAATTTAGTACTTACTTCCTCATAAAATATTATTAGATTGGTCTGACAAGAACGGTCCTTCATTAAACCATGTTGGTTTCCACTTACAATACCAGTTTTATTTGTAAATTCCTGCATGTAATCCCTTATCATGCCTTTGAATATTTTTGTACAAGGGTCTGGCTATGACTTGACTAAGTTCCTTTAGTACCCTCGGTTGTAACCCGTCTGGTCCTGGTGATTTTTTTTAAATTTAATCTTTCTAATCTCTGTATTAAATCTGCCCTCCATTAGCCAGAGAGATCTGTTAAAATCGGTACTACTTTCTCCACAGCTGATGCCCTGATCAATGCCATCTCATCTGTGAACACATAAGAAAAGAATGCATTTAACATGTTTGCTTTCTCACTGTCGCTGGTAGCTGACCTTCCCTCGTCATCATTTATGGTGCCTATATGTTCCATCCGTACCTTCTTACTATTTATATATTATTATTTTTTGCAAAATATTTTATTGTTTTTCACAATTTAAAACATGACAATGCATGCCACTTGTTCTCAACAGGACGGGAACCAGGCTTAGCTATGCACCTAAAAACAACACACAAAATAAACATTAAAATAAATCATAAAAAACTCTTCCGTGGTTATCCCTTAAGGGCAAAACCTTCTAAAGTACAGACGGGGTGGGGAATTCCACAACATAGCTCATCAACTGTGCATATCACCATATAGGCATAACATTCCAGGATTAGAGCGCTATAACACTTTAAGAAGGAGGTAGTGCTAACATTATGATCCCAGGTCTCTTTTGGCTCGACAGTGAAGCATGAGTTCGCCCAGAGCTAGGATTCTCCTAAGGAGCCTCTCTGCCTTCCTCCTCATCTCAGACATCCGAGTCCACTGCTGAATCATTGCAATCTAGCCAGCTATCCCAAACTTTGTTAAACATCGCAGGACATCCTCTATGGGCATATGTGTGTGTGTGTGTGATACATAGGTAGGTTGTCATTTACCAGCTTCTTCCAGAAGGCCAGTGCTGGCGGCTCTGTTTTTTTCCAACACATGACAATCGCCTTACGGACATAAAATAACAGTAGGCCCACCAGCGTACGTTCAGACCTGGTCCAAGCTATATCCTCCACCAGGCCCAGAAGGCACATTCACGGCGACGGGGTAAGATGTATAGAGGTGACTTTATCCATATATTCGACTACGGAGTGCCAGTAGGTGGTGATGAGGGAGCACTCCCAGAAGACATGAAAGAAGTTACCCTCGGGGCACATGCACCTCCAACAAGCTGGAGAGATAGAGACATTCATTTTATGTAGGCGGTGAGGTGTGAAGTATGCTCTATGAAGTATCTTAAACTGAACCATTTTATCCTGTACAGCAACTAATTGTTTAAAGGGAGCATCCCAAATCTCCTCCCAATCCTCATCATCTAGGTCTGGGATGTCCGCTCTCCATCTAGATTGTAAAGTGAGCAGAGTGGGGGAGGTCAGGGTCTGTAGGGTACTATAAAAGCATGAGGCAGGCTTTAGCAGCCTTTCAGTCCTCGCTAAAGATTCAAGCTGGGTCATTCCCAGTCGTATCCCATCCCCAGGGAACTAAGCTCTGAAGGCATGGGCAAGCTGCATGTAGCGAAATAAGCATTTCACAGGGGCGGGGTGTCTGGCCGCAAGTTCATCAAAAGACAGACACGGAGAGACTAAGCGGAGGGGCTACATGACTGGGGGGAGGAAAAGTCCCGGGAGAAAGGGTTAAAAATAAAATGGGAATAGCTGCTCTTACCTGATTGGACGTGGGAGTCAGGTGTCCGGGAGGAGCCACATGGGAAGGGACTGCGAGGGCTGAGGGACGTCCTCTTTCTGGAAGTCGACGAAGGAAGCAGGTTGGTCTCCTTTTTTCCCCTGCTGCTGATGTGCCGGGCAGAGGGGCGGCCCAGCGCAGGACCCGTTCTGCTGCGAGTGGTGGGGAGGTTGTATCTCCCTCCGCTCCTCTTTCCTCCCAGCTGATGGTGGATCTGGCCTCCCCCTCTAGAGTGGCGAGGTCGGAGAGGGGGGCCCGCCGTGGATCCGGACCAGTGACGGGCGGCGGGGTGTGTGCCTGTTCACCCGCTGCCCCTTCTCGATCTGCCGCTGTGCTTTTGGCCTCCCCCACCGCTGATGTGCCAAGCGGGGGGAGGGCCCGACGTGGACCCGGAGCTGCGCCGGCCGGCGGCCAGGATGGATGCCCCCCTGCTGCTGCCCCGTCTTCCTCCGCGGGAGCTGTGAATGCGGCCTCCCCCTCGGCTGCAGGCCAGAGCTGGGGGAGGGCTCGTCCAGGTGTCCACACTGCCCCCTGTGGTGAGGAGGACCAGCGGCTCCTTGCGGCTCCTTCTGCCTATGCTGGGCTGAGAGTGGCAGCTGCTGGGAGGCGGAGCCATGCCCCCTTAAAGGGACAGGCTGTTACCGTTGGAGAAGTTAAATGTAGAGAAGGGTAAGGCGGATGAGAGTTAGAAAGAGGAGGAGGAGAAGCGTCGCTGGCGTCTCATTCCGCGCACGTTTACGAATTGGCTGCAGGCGTTCGCGATTTTGGCGAGTGTAATTGGAGAGCGGGCGCCCGAGCATTGTTCGGTGTTGTTCTGCTATATGGATGCGATCGGGGAGGCGCACAGGGTATATGGTGGCACGGCGTGGCTGCGTTATGACGAGCAGTTCCGCCAGCGGAAAGCTGTTCGTCAGGATGTGCGTTGGGATCACAAAGATATCGGTTTGTGGATTCAGCTCATGGCGCAGCCCCGGGTGCCAGGACCGCCCTTTCCAGGGGCTGCCGGCAGTTCGGGAGCCTCAGGACAGTCGGCTGGACAGCGGAAGGGCTATTGTTGGCAATTCAACGAGGGCTCTTGCCGCTTTGGCTCCTCCTGTCGTTTCAAGCATGAGTGCTCTGGCTGCGGAGGCTCACATGGCTTGTCCAGGTGTTTTAAGAGGGGCAAGTCCCAATCGTCCGACCCTGCTGCAAAAAGGGAGGACGCCAATAAAGCTGTCCGCGATGGAGCCTTATCTAAGTAGGTATCCTAGGAGGGGGGATGCACGCTTTTTGCGGGGCGGCTTTGGGGTGGGTTTCCGTATTCCATGTCCTGTCCCTCCTGTCCCTGCCTCCCTCCCCAAAAATTTAAAATCCGCCTTTCTTTACCCTTGGGTGGTCTCGGCCAAACTGGACAAGGAGGTCGAGCTGGGCAGGATGGCAGGGCCGTTTTTGACCCTGCCTATTCCCGGGCTGATTGTGTCCCCCTTAGGCGTGGTTCCCAAGAAGGAGCCTCAAAAATTTCGGCTTATTCACCACTTATCCTACCCGAAGGGGGCGTCGGTTAACAGCGCCATTAGTCCTGAGTTATGTTCGGTGTCCTATACATCGTTTGACACGGCGGTGGCGTGGGTGCAGCGTTATGGCAAGGGGGCGCTGCTGGCGAAAGCGGATATCGAATCCGCGTTTCGGTTGCTCCCTGTGCACCCCGATAGCCAGCCATTGCTTGGCTGTCGGTGGGACGGGCGGTATTTTATTGATCGTTGCTTGCCTATGGGGTGTTCAATTTCCTGTTCCTTTTTTGAAAAGTTTAGCACGTTTGTCGAATGGGTAGTGCGTGATGTGGCTCAGGTTTCGTCCATCATCCACTACTTGGACGATTTTTTGTGCGTTGGCCCGCCGGGTTCCCCCCTCTGTTCGGTGTTGTTGAGGACGTTGGAACGGGTGGCCCGGGAGTTGGGTATTCCGCTGCCGCACGACAAAACTGAGGGTCCTGTGACCGAGTTGCAGTTTTTGGGTATCATCATTGATACGCAGGCCATGGAATGCCGATTGCCGCAGGACAAGCTTGAGGATCTCCAACGGGAGGTGGGTGCGGCTCGGAGGGCGCGGAAGGTGCGTCTCCGTCTGCTTCAATCTCTTTTGGGTAAATTGAACTTCGCCTGTCGCATCATGCCGATGGGGAGGATTTTCAATCGGCGTTTGTGTGCGGCTACGGCGGGGCTCACCTCTTCTCATCATTTTGTACGTTTGACTGGCGAACACAGGGCGGATTTGGCGGTTTGGGAAGCATTCCTAGAGAATTACAATGGTAGATCATTGTGGATGGCGCCTGTGGTGTTGGCTTTTGGCCTTGAATTGTACACGGATGCAGCGGGCAGCACTGGTTTTGGGGCATATTGCCAGGGGGCTTGGTGTGCCGAGGCATGGTCGGAGGATTGGCGCGAGGCGGGTTTTTTGGGCAATTTGGCGCTTTTGGAATTGTTTCCCATCATTGTGGCCATGGAGGTTTGGCAGGAGCGTTTTCGTGATCGGCGTATTCGGTTCCATTGTGATAACATGGGTGTTGTGGAGGCGGTGAACCGGTTGTCGGCTTCTTCGCCCCCGGTGGTGCGTTTGCTGCGGCATTTGGTTCTCACTTGCTTGCTGCTCAATTGTTTTGTCAAAGCAGTGCATGTTCCTGGTGTACGGAATTCGGTTGCTGATGCGTTGTCTCGTTTTCAGAGGGTCAGGTTCTGGTCGCTGGCACCGGGAGCGGAGCGGCAGGGGATTCCTTGTCCTGGGCATCTTTGGAGGGTGGCATTGGCGTCTCCGCAGCGCTGATTCGGCAGTATGTAAGTACAGGCACTTGGACGGCGTACTCGTCGGCTTGGTGGGAATGGTCAGATTTGGTGAGTGTAGTGGCAGCCACATTGTCTGACGGGGATTGTTTGTCATTCCTGTTGTACTATACTGGGAGGGGTTTTGTGCAAGGTGTGTCGGTTTCCAAGATGAATGGGTGTTTGGCTGCTTTCGCCTTTTTGTTTAAGTCTATGGGTGTGCAGGACGTGACCAAGCAATTTTTGGTACGGCAGGCAATGCGTGGTTTTCGGAAGGGTCGCGTGGCCCCGGACTCCAGGCGTCCGGTGTCTTTTGAGTTGCTGGTGGAGCTTATGGGTGTGTTGGAGGGAGGGTGTGTTTCCCGGTACGAGGCTGTGCTGTTCAGGGCGGCGTTTGCGCTCGCCTTTTTTGGGGCGTTGCAGGTTGGTGAGCTTGTCAGTAACAATAGGCAGGGTTTGGGGGGTTTGCAGTGAGGGGATGTGTGTTTGACTGGTGAGCTGGTGGAGGTGCGGATCCGTCGTTCCAAGATCGATCAGTTGGGTCGGGGGGCGGAGGTCGTTTTGGGCAAGGTGGAACCGGAGGCGGTTTGCCCTGTGTCTTATGTCAGGGGTTACATGGAGCTGAGGGGACAGGCGGCTGGCCCCTTTTTGCAGCACGTGGATGCTTCTGCTCTGTCGCGCTATCAGTTTTTGGCGGTGTTCCGGCGTTGTTTGGCGGGGGTGGGCCGAGATTCTTGGCAGTTTAATACTCATTCGTTTAGGGTGGGGGCGGCTACTGAGGCTGCCAGGTGGGGTCTACCTCCGGAGGTCGTTCGGAGCATTGGCCGGTGGGAGTCGGATCGGTTCTGGGTTTATGTTCGCCCTCATCTTTTGTAGGTGGTGGGGTGGTTTTTTGTTTTTCCTCTCTTCATCTGTTGTGCCTCGCTGATGTTGTTTTGCTGTTTTTGGTTTGTGTGGTTAATTGTTCTCTGGTTTTCTTACAGAGTTCCGGCAAGGCCTGGTGTGGATATTGGTAGATTCATATGTGTTTTGGGCGGGGATTAGAGCTGACGCTAGGCCAGAGGGCAGGCAGCTAGGTGTCCCCCGGGATGTTGCCACCCTGCGGTGGTTGGGTGTTAGGGGCATGACGTGGAGCCAGGTCTTGCCGGAATTTCACTATTTTTCCCGGATTGATAGGCCCCCGGACGTTTTGGTGTTGCACGTCGGGGGCAACGATCTGGGGGTTCATGCTTCCAGGGATTTGATCCGGGACATTAAATTTGATTTGCTGCGCTTTAGGTGGGAATTCCCTGGGGTGGTGGTGGTTTGGTCAGATATCGTGGCCAGGAGGGCTTGGCGGTATGCCCGATCGGTGGAGCGCCTGAATAAGGCCCGGATCAAGCTCAATCGGGTGGTGGGCAAATTTGTCGCTCGGCTGGGGGGCCTCGTGGCGCGGCACTCTGACTTAGAGGATTGCTCGGTTCGGTACTGAAGGGATGACGGTGTGCACTTGAATGCGGTTGGCACTGATTTTTGGTTCCTGGGGCTCCAGGATGGGATCCAGCGGGCGGTGCAGGTGTGGGGTGACTCACTTGAGTGAGGTGTCAGTCATGTTCGTGTGGCGGGTTAGGGGGTCTTTGGGGGGGTCTACAAAATCGGAGTTCATTACAAAAATGGGGGGCCCTCAGCTGGTATGGGAGCTTCCCTCTGTTGGTGTCCGGATTTGGAAAGGGCGGGGGCCTGCCCCCTTGGGAACCCAGAAGGAGTAAGTGTCCTCAAGCTGGTTGTGGTGCGGCTGTGGACATGGGTGGAGTGTTATGAGAGGCCTTTTTGGGCTGGCGGGCACCCAAAGAACCCTTCTCAGGTCAACCCTTATTGAAAGTATTATTTTTGTACTTTGGTTATTGTTAAAGTGGTTTGTTTAATAAAAGGGCTGCTGTGGCCGTTAAAATCCATATCCCGCAGTCCGTGTGTTTATTGGGGTTTTTAACGGAGGGACAGAAAATTGACGAATCCATCAGTCATGATATTAGTGAGTTAGCGTCAACAATATTCACAATTATTTTGATTTTACATTTGACACAGAAACAGGGATCAGGAATCGTGTAGAAGTGAGGGAGTTGAGCATTGTTCCATAATGGGGTTTCCGTGGAGATCTCCAGGGTGTCCTTCGAACACCTGGATATCCCTGTGCGCCAGGCTTTGATCGTGGTGTGCATTAAGAGTGTGAGGGGGTAGGGGGCTTGCGGTCCTCTGCCAAGTAAACTGGTCAGGGCCCCCACCGAGTTCAGGATTGCAGCCTCCAGCATGACAGAGGAATTGTTCACATCCGTCGAGAGCCACCAGTTGGCTGTGACCAGTTGCGTGGCCAGGAAATATTTATAGAAGTCCGGGAGGGCCAGCCCTCCCTGGGCAGTAGGGCGCATTAACGTCGTAAGTTTGTATCTCGGGGGCTTGGAACCCCACAGGAAGGAAGAAACTAGTTGGTTTATTTGACAAAAATAAGATTGGGCAATCCAGACTGGGGAGTTCTGAAAGACATATGTTAGTTTAGGTAGTAGCTTCATTTTTACTAGGTTAATTTTCCCTAGTAGGGATAGAGGTAAGTTCGCCCATGCTTTCAGCCTCTGTCTCATATCCCCCAGGATCGGAAGTACATGCAGCGTTAGGTACTCCTGCGGTAATCTGGAAACCACCACCCCAAGGTATATGAAGGAGTCCACCCAGGACAGTTGGGTATTGGTCCTGGGTACAGACCTAGCCCCTGCATCAATGGGGAACAGTACAGATTTATGACAATTGACCTTGAGACCTGATACCTGATCATTGAGGAACAAAAGCAGGTCGTCCGCATATAGCGCCACCCTCTCCTCCAACCAGCCAATGCAAAGCCCCTTAATGAATGGGGATTTTCGCAGCGCTTCGGCCATGGTTTCCATGGCCAGGGCGAAGAGAGTGGGCGACAGCGGACAGCCCTGCCAAGTACCCCTGCAGATAGAAAAAGGTCTAGACAGGTTGTTACCTAGTTTTAGAGAGGCAACAGGATTATGGTACAGCAGTTTAATCCAGCGAGTGAACTCCAAGGGGAATCCCATTTTATCCAGTACAGCCCACAGATATGACCATTCCACTGTGTCGAAGGCTTTTTCTATGTCAAGAGACGCCACCACTATAGACCCGGTGTTGACGTGGGATGCATGTATGTTGGTGAATAGCCTGCGTAAATTAATATCGGTGCATCTGCGAGGCATGAAGCCAGTTTGGTCCGAGTCTATCAGACTATCTGTCAGTTGGTTAAGTCGTACACTAAGTATCTTAGTTAAAAAAGGTCGCAGTTAAGCAACGCAATGGGGTAATAGGAGGCACAGTCTGTCGGGTCTCTGGGTGGTTTATGAATCAGAATGACATGGGCTCCAGTCATGGAGGGCGGTAGGTGGTTAGTCTCCAAACAAGTATTATACATCTCGCAGAGGTGTGGGACCAATAAGCCTGCATGTGCCTTGCAGAATTCTATAGGGATCCCATCCGGAACAGCTGATTTCCCATTTGGGGAAGAACGAATGGCATTTAATACCTCTAGGTTTGCTATTGGCTGTATCAGAGAACTAAGCTGACTGTCTGATAACCATCCCAGAGCTATCGTGTCTAACAGGGGCCGCAGGTCCGGGGCATATGTCAGCAGGGAAGACGTGTACAGGGTGGTATAGTACCTACGAAATACCTCCAGGACAGCCTCTGGGGATGTTACAAGAGTGTTAGGGTCAGAGCGTATTTCAGCAACTACGGTTTGAGGTCGGGCCGCCTGGGACAGCATAGCAAATAGACGCCTATTTTTATCCCCATTCTCAAAAAACTCTTGTTTACGTTTATATAGGTCAGTTTTAGTGAGATCCGCGAGATGCAATTTAGGTGTGCGTCTGGCTGTCAGAGAGCGTCAAAATTGTCAGGAGTGGGGGAGGACCCATGCTCAGAAAGACATTTGGCTTCTGTATTCTGGAGCTCAACGGTGCGGGCGGTTTCCTCTGCTCTGATAGCCTTCTGGAGGGATATGTAGTCCCCCCTCACATAGGCTTCAAATGCATCCCATATCACAGCGGGCCCAGCAGTGGAGGCGTTATGTTCCCAATAGAGTTCAACAGATGATGGGATTGCCTCATGAGCCATCGGGTGGGATATCCAATGTGGAGCCAGATGCCAAAGGGCCCTGTTCCTTCTCTGGTTAGTGCGAAGGGTCAGCCACAAGCGGGAGTGGTCAGATATGCCCCCAGGCAGGTATTCCACCTCTCCAATATCAGACAAAAGGGAGCCTCCGGCAAATGCTAAGTCTATGCGGGATGCTGATTTATAAGTGAAGGAGAAGCACGAGTAGGCTTTGGATGTGTGGTGTTTCCATCTCAACACTTCAGTGAGCCCAGCAGTCACCGCCCAGTCACCCAAGTCACCCAAGTCGGAAAGGTGGGATCCGGAGGGGCCAGATCTATCCATATCCGGAGCTAACGTGGAGTTAAAATCACCCATAAACAACACTTTGGCAGGACCTTTGGGAGGAAATCTTATCTAGCAGTGCATACAGTACAGCAGAGTGATAGGGCGGAGGAAGATAAACATTCACCAATATATATCTTTGTGACCACATAGTGAGCACCAAAACAACAAATTTGCCATTAGGATCCATGTGAACCTCCTCCACAGTGCATGGTAAAGACTTATTAATAAGAACAGACACACCTCGCAAATATGCGGAGTGGGTAACATGAAACAACCTCTGTACCCAAGAGCGTCTTAAGGCCAGGATCCTGTTGCCCAACAGATGGGTCTCCTGCAGAAATAGTATGTGAGGGTTATGCTGTTTAACATATTTAAACATGAGCGCTCACTTGAACTTTGAGTTGAGGCCCCTGATGTTCCAGGACAGAACCTTAATCTCTTCCACACTCCGCATACTCATGGGTACAACCATTAAAATGTAAGCGAGGCCCTGTCATCGGTCCCCAGAGACCTGCACCATATCGCCGAAAAATAGCAGATAGAGACATCTGGATTCGTAGCACTTGAGCCCACCACCTTCACAAAAAAAAAAAACATAAAACAACTGAACCAAGGGGAAAAACAGTCCCTACCCTCCCCAAACAACCCAGAACCCACCCTGCCAACCCAATATATAACCCAAAACCGCTCACAGAGCAAAGCGTATAAGGAGGCTTAGTATGCCCAAAAAAGTGTCAACCAGAACCAAACAGCCTGCTAGGGCAGTGTAGTGACCCGATAGGAACTACTTCCAGTCCTCAAGCTGCGGGAGTTCTCGAACTCAATCTGCGATAGTGCTGATGAAACGGTAAGAGAGCTTAGTACAGCTGAAGGATGAAAGCTGGCTTGCCACATGGCAGGAACAATAAAAATAAAAATATAAAGAGAACGGTCAGGCGGCAACCAGCCAGGCGGCAGCTGCCGCGGGAGTATAAAAGGAGGAGGTAGTGTCCCCATCACTTACCCGCAGCCGACTGGGATATAGGAGACCATATTGGAGGCCCTTCTCACGCAGCCTCTTACGAATCTCCGTGAAGGTTCTGCACCGCTGCTGTATCTCTGCAGAGTAATCAGGGAATATAGAGATACGAGCATTTTCATACTGAAGCGTAGGGCGACTTCTCGCCACAGCAAGGACCCGGTCTCTATCACCGTAGTTCAGCAGGCGGATGAGGAACGGGCGGGCCGGTGCCCCCGGCTTCGGCGGGACCGGCGGAACGCGGTGCGCTCTCTCCACCACGAACGTGGGCGGCAGATCCTGGAAATCCAGCAGTGTGGCCAAAAAGGTGCCAGCAAATTCAGCCGGTTGTTTTCCCTCTGCTCGTTCAGGGAGGCCCAGCACGCGGACGTTATTGCGGCGTAGCCGGTTCTCGGTATCCCCCGCCTTCTCCTGTAGGCCCCTGAGTTGTCTCTGTAGCAGCTTGACCTCCGCGGAATCCTCCTGCACCGTCTCCTCCACCTGAGATATCCGGGCCTCAGCTGCCCCATGCGAGTGCGGAATTTGTCCACATCATGGCGTAGGAAGCCTACCTCGGCTGAAAGAGAAACAATTTTGGTTGTGAGGGCCTCCTTACACGATGTGATGGTGGCCAGGATGTCCGAGCTAGAGGGAGAGGTAGTCAACTCAGCAGCGCCGCTCGTCTGTGTTCCCACTGACATCTTGCTGCACTCAGCCAGCACAGCCAAGATGGCCGCCTCCGAGACACCACGAGGCCTGCTCCCAGACGAACAGGTCAACCTGCTCTTGTTGCGTTTCATTGATGACCCTGCCGAGGAGGAAATCAGGTGAAGGATGCGTTCGGCAACACCTGACCACAGGTAAGTGAATGAAATCAGCAGCAGGATAGTCTCAGGACGTTAGATTGAGCGGAGCTCCCCGTTCGCACATCTGCACGGGATCACATGCTGGCCACGCCCCCCCCCATTTTTTATATATTTAAAGAATTCCTTGGGGTTCTTTTTGCTTACTGATGCTATGTGCTCTTCATATTCTACTTTTGCTGCCCTGATTGCTTTTTTTACCTTTTTTGTTGCATTCCTGGTAGTTTTTAAATGCCGATGTTGTCGCCTCTGATTTATATTTTTTGAAGGGATTATCCCTCTCCCTTTGGTGGTGTTTTAACTTGCTTTTTAACCACCCTGTTTTAATTTTTTCTTTTCTGAATTTAGTGGTAAACGGAATGCACTGCCCAATTTTGTTATTCAAGATTTCCTTAAAACTTCCCCATTTATCTTTTGTATTCCTATTCAAGAATATTTAATCCCAATTTATGTCACATAGTAAACCTCTTAGTTAATTCAAGTTAGCTTTTCTACAATTGAGTCTTCTTGTATTACCTATATGCCTGTGTTTACCTGTGTTTACCTGAGTTTACCGTGAACATTATTATTCTGTGATCACTTTTTCCTAGCTTGTCCTCGACTTCCACATCTGTAATCAGCTCTGATAAATCTAACAGTGCATTTTCTCTCGTCTGGGGTTTCCACCAATTGTCCCATAAAATTATCCTTTTGAGTGTTCAAGAAGTGATGGGCCATTCTAGAGTTTTCTGTTTCATTTGTCCAATCTATATCAGGATAATTGAAGTCCCCCATTATGATAGCATTGCCATTCTTTCCCACTATTTCTATCTGTGACAACATGTAAGTCTCCTCCTCCTCCTTGTTTGGTGGCCTGTAGCATATTCCCAACAGTAGTTTCACTTTCTTATACTTCATTTCCATTTCTATCCATAGTAACTCAGCATTATCCCCGTTTTTGTGTGCTATATCATCTCTTACAGTCACTGTAATTTGCTTTCTTCAGCACAGAAAATAATAATAGCCTTACTGGCTTGGATGGTTTTAGTCCACAAGGTCATCACACTCTTAACCTTAGAGTTTCTCTCAGCCCACAGACTCCCAGTAAAGTTCAGCTGTTTCACAGCACCAGTACCTTAGTCTTCTCCACAGCCTTGTCTGCACACATTATTTAGGGGTCTATTCACTAAGCAGCCATAGGCAGCCGAGTGAATGACCGACCTAAAGTGAAGTGAGCCGAACGCTGTTCGGCTATTCACTTTAGGCTGGTACGGCTGATAAAAACATTTTGGGGTTCTTTTTACTATCTGCGGTGATATGCTTTTCGCACTCAGTTTTAGCTGCCCGGATTTCTAGTTTGCATTTTTTGTTACATTCTTTGTAGTTAAGGAACGCCAATGCCGTCCCCTCCGTCTTATATTTTATAAATGCCGCTCTCTTGTCCTTGACGTGTTGTTTTACAGTTGTTTTTTTTTGTTTTCACAAAATTTTTATTGAGTTTTTGTTTTTCAAGATAACATGTTAGCAATGTAGAGAGTACATCATAGCATTAAAATGGGTTTAACAAATGTTTCTGAATGGTTGTAACAATTAGCGAGATCCCTACAGTAATCAGAAAAGCTCATAAGATATTAAGAAATACTCAATAATATAAACTTAGAGTACCTGATATCAATCTTATAACAGAAGATTGTATCTTCGAGGCTACCAATGAATGGGCCGACGATTCCAAGTTTGATGCCCATCACCTAGTGTGTGACATCCCTTGGACTCGGCCTTCAAGCATTTTTGTACTATCTTGGTCAGAAAAGAATTAGAGAAAAGAAGTAAGAAGAGAAGAAGAAGGGAATAAGGAGACATTTCTCCAGTGGGGGCAAAGAGAGGGGGGGGGAAAGGATGTGGTGTCAGTCGTCTCCGTGAGCCGCGGCCCCCTGAAGCCCCAATCGGTCAAACGGCTGTCAGGCTCTCCCGTGGCATGGAAGGGTGGGCATATTGTATCCATGGATCCCAGGTTTTCAGGAAGTTTTTCTGTGTATCCAGAAGGATGCTAGATAATTTCTCATTGATAAAAAATAAATCTATCCTGCGTGTCACCTCTGCGAAGTGTACAAATTGCTTTTTCCAGGCCTGAGCTATGGCCTGTTCGGCAGCTAGCAGTATGTACACTGCAAGTTTGTGTTGTGATTTCATGAGAGTTGCTGGTTTAAGATGTAAAAGTGCGAACCATGGGTAATGTAGTCTGGAAAAGACTTCTGAAGACACGGAATGTTTGAGCCCAAAATCTGCTGAGCATGGGGCACGTCCACCAAGTGTGTAGGACATCCCCAGGTGCCGAGCAGCCGCGGAAGCAGGAGGCTGTTCTACCAGGGCCTATGTGTGCCAATCTGGTGGGAATCATGTACCATCTCATCATGGATTTGTAGGCCGTTTCCATGGATGTGACATTGATCGTGCACGTAGCGGCGGCGTTCCAGATCTGTTGCCATTCTGCCTCGGATTTGTTATCTCCCAAGTCTCGCTCCCATTTCGAGACATAGCCATGATACTCAGGAGATGGGACTGTGTTAAGGTGGGCGTAAAGTATGGAGATCAGTTTTGGCTGTGCTGGGGTGTGGTAGCATATGTGTTCGAAGATGGACATAGTTGTTGATGTCGCTCTGTAGGAAATGTAACTAGAGGCCCAGTGTCTTAACTGTAGGTAGCGGAAAAATTCAGTTGCTGGGGCTTGTAACTGTTCTTGAATGGAGGGCCAGCTGCGAATATTAGTTCTGTCAAAGAGGTTGTGTAAGTATGTGAAGTTGTGTGTGTCCCACCATGCAAACGCCCCAGGGGAGTCCAGGCCTGGCGGGAACAACGGATTGCCCAGGATGGGAAGTAGTGGCAGGTGTGGCGATATTAATTTGCTGTAATATTTGGTGTTGTCCCATATTTTTAGAGTCAGGCGCATAATGGGGCTCATGGTATTAGGGCGCTCAGAAGATGGAAGCCAGGGTAATGCCCTTAGTGCTATAGGTAGGCATAGTGCCCCCTCTAGTTCAGTCCATAACGGCTGTTGGGAGGATAGGAACATACTCGTCAGTGGTGCTATTTGCGCTGCTTGAAAGTATCTAGTGAGGTTTGGTAGCCCTAACCCTCCCTGTCGTTTATGAGTACAAATGGTAGGAATCTGTGCACTTTTATTTTGCCATATGAACTTTAAAATTTGGGTTTGGAGGGTTTGCATGGCTTGGCCTGTTATTGCAATTGGCAGTGTGCGAAAGTGGTATAGTAATTTTGGAAGAAGGACCATTTTAACTGAGTTTACCCTCCCCATCCATGATAAGCAGTGGTGAGACCAGTTGGCTAGTAAGTCTTTGGCTAGTTTAAACAGGGGAATGTAATTGGCCTTATACAGTGAGTCGTAAGTCTTTGTTAGATTAATCCCTAGGTAACTAAGTTGATTGTTTCGCCATGGGAAGGGAAAGTTATCTCGGATAGTGTCCACCGCTGTTGGCGTCAGGTTGATGTTAAAAGCTTGTGATTTTTCTGTGTTAACGGTGAGACAGGATATGTGGGAGAATTTTTCTAGGGTGGCTAATAGATTTGGTAAAGTAGTGTGTGGGTGGGAGAGGGAGAGAAGTAGATCGTCTGCGAAAAGATTCAATTTATATTCTCGTCCCCCTACCGGAACACCCTGTATATCAGGGTTTTGCCGTAGCGACTGCGCCAATGGCTCAATCGCCAGGACAAACAGGATGGGGGATAGTGGGGCAACCTTGCATGGTTCCCCTCTGGATTGGGAAGTGGGAAGAAATGTGCTGCAGGTACCTGACTGACGCAGTTGGGCTATCATAAAGAGCTCCAAGCCATTACATAAAGGATTCTGGAAAGCCCCACTTACCCAGGACATAGTACAAATAGTCCCAGGAAAGTGAGTCGAAGGCTTTATGTATGTCCAACGACAGAAGCATACCTTTAATGTCAGACTGTTGCATATGATGAATCAATTGTATGATTTTTCTCGTGGCATCAGAGGCCTGGCGTCTAGGGGTGAAGCCCACTTGATCCCTGTGGATCAAATGTTCTAGAAAGCTGTTAATTCTGGTGGCTAGGATTTTCGAGAGGATTTTCGTGTCTACGTTTAATAGGGAGATGGGTCTGTAGTTGTGGGGGTCTGAATCATCTTTGCCAGGTTTGGGTATCATGACTATTTGTGCCAGGAGAGAGGTAGGGTCCAGTTTCGAGCCTGATTTTAGGTGGTTGAAAACTGCCGTCAGATGGGGGGCTAATATGTGTGAGTATTTTTTGTAATAGTGAGCAGAGAATCCGTCTGGGCCTGGGGATTTCTGTGATTTGAGCGATTTTATAACTGTTTGTACCTCCTGGAGGGAGATATCTGCCTCCATCTTTGCCTTCATGGAGTCGCTAAGGGTCGTAAGCCGAAGGTCTTCAAAGAAGCTATCGGCTGCCTATGTGTTAAACGTGTGGAGTTTGCCGTATAGGCGTGTTAGTATGGAGCCGAATTTAGACACAATGGAGGCCGGGTTCGCAGAGATGGAGCCGTCCGCGAGTCGGAGCCGAATTGGGCGCACCCCTTTTGGTTTGGGATGAAGGAGGTTTGTGAGCATCGAGCCTGGTTTGTTGGCTCTGGCATAGAAATTTTGTTTAGACCACCTTAGCTGTTTCTCAGTTTTGTCGTTCAACAAGAGGTTTAGTTCTACTCTTGTTGAATAAACCATTTTGCGTGCAGCCGCTGTGGGGTGCACCTTCCACTCCGCCTCCAGATGCTCCAGGTCTCCGGATAATGTTTGGATTTTGCGTTACCTCTCCTTTTTCCGGCGGGAGGACAAATGAATGAGGTCACCACGAAGGGTGGCTTTATGGGCCTCCCACAGGGAAATCGGAGAGGTCACTGATGAGACGTTCTCGGCGAAGTATCTGGTGATATAAGATTCAACCAGATTCGCTGTGTCAGCATAAGAGAGTAATGAACCGTTCAGACGCCATGTGAACCCCGCCGGGCGGGACACCAGGGAATTGCAACTAAGGAGCACCGGGGAGTGGTCGGACCAGGGGACTGAGAGTATGCTAGACTTGATAACTGAGGAAAGAAAGTTCTGGGTAACAAAGATGTGGTCAATTCGGGAAAAGCTATTGTGGGGACAAGAATAAAATGTAAAGTCTCTAGTGGTAGGGTTTTTTTCCCGCCATGCATCAAATAGGTTATGGTTGGCCAACAGAGTGTTAAGTAAGGTGGTATTGGTGTCTGTGTGTGTAGATGTCTGAGCAGATCGCGGGCCTGACCTGTCTAGGACCATGTTGGAGTCTCCCATAACTATTACCGTGCCCATGCTATGTTTTTCTAGGACACCCAGGAGGTGTGTGAAAAAGTTAGTTTGACGTGAGTTCGGGGCGTAGTAATTTACCAGGGTAAGCTCCGTGTCAAATATTTTGCCTTGTAATTTGATGTATCTACCCGTGGGGTCTGTAATTTCCCGCGTGCACGTGAATGGGGTATTCCTGTGAAACGCAATTAAGACTCCCCGTTTCTTCTCTCTAAATGTTGCTTGAAATGACTGTGGGTATTGTTTATGTAAATATTTGGGCCTAGAAGAATCAGAGAATCTGGTTTCTTGGAGACCCACTATGTGCATGCTCCTGGAGGCATAGTAGTTAAAGGCCGTTCTGCGTTTGTTGGGTGCGTTTAAGCCTTGGACATTGTGGGAAATTACGTTGAAATTAGACATCATGGCAACAGATCGCACCAGCATGTGTATTAGATGCATACTCACCAGGGAGGCAGGAACCACGAGGCCCGCGGCCCATCAGGGAGGTCCAACACCACAGGGGGGTAGATATCGGCAGAGGCCATAGATGAAGGAAAGATTTGTGAATAAACAGTGAACCATAAACTATAAACTATGAACCGAGCCGTTAAAGTAAAATAAAAATGTCAGCGTAACGGTTGTATACATGGTTGCTCCAGGTAACCCGTCTGGCCTGGTCGCGTGATCGGGGCCCCTTATCATTCTTGCGGGACAGCCGTAAAGTCTTCCCCGGCTGTCTGCTGCGGGTTGCTAGATAAAAAGCCCGAGCGGCTGGGATAGTGTTGAGTCTTCGTGCTTACGGCCTCAGGCAGAATCAAGTGGGTGCCATGTTCGTTGCAGGTCAGGCTCTGGGGCACAATAGTGCTGGGTAAGCCGAGCACCTCAGTGCAGCGCTGCTTGAGTAGTCCCTGTTGAGTCGGACTGCAACCAGGAGAGTCAGAGGATTGTAGAGGGGTCAACAACTTGCCACTCTACTGAATAACCGCACAACGGTGCCGAGTGGAGGCAACAACCCTCCCACGGAACATGAGGGGACAGGGCCGCTAACAGGCTCTACTCCCAGGGAACAAAAGACCTGGTGTGCGGCGTTACCCTCATCCCGCTGCGTCCTCCTGGGATCCAGATGGTGTTTGGTTCCGGTCGGGTGGGCCGCGGCGGTTGCGGGAGTGGCTTTCCCAGAGAGGCCGTAGGCAGCGTTCTTGCCTGGGTTGGGAGTGGGCTGTCGTCTGCTCCGTGGTCTTGGGGGGTAAGAGCTGCAATGATTCCAAGAGAGGGCCCGCTTCTTCTGGAGACGCAAACGACCTCAAGAGTCCTTGGTATGAAAAGGACACTTTGAAAGGGAAGCCCCACCTATATTTGATCTGATGTCGCTGTAAGGCCACTAAAAAGGGCTTCAGGGCCTTCCTTTTCAAGAGCGTCTGTGGCGCCAGATCTGAGAAGACCTTATACTCAAAGTCCTGGAAAGCAATGTCTCTCTTTTCCCATGCTGCTTTCATGATCGCTTCTTTGGTCTTAAAGAAGGTCGGTTTGAGAATAACATCCCTCGGGGAGCCATCTGGGCGTTTAGGACCCAGCGCCCGATGAACCCGGTCCAGTTCCAGCCTCTCCACTGGGAAGCCTGGTAAGAGTTCTTGGAACATGGCGGTTACTGTTGCATTGAGATCCTCAATGTGTTCCGGGATGCCGCGTAGGCGCACATTCCCCCGTCTGTTGCGATTCTCCAAATCCTCTAGTTTCAGGAGTGTGGTGGAGATGTCTGATTTTAGCGACTCGAGATCTTGCTCATGTGAATCGATCACTGTAATCACATCATCCATTTTATATTCCATCTCATTGATTCTGGATCCCAGTTCCTTGATGTCATGGGAGAGACGGGTGGCGAGTTTGTCAGTGGCCATTTGTAATTCTCGCTGTAGCAGCAGCTTAAATTTTTCTAAGAGCATAGCATCTCCGCAAGTCGGTTCGGGCTGGGTACAAGGTAACGGTGATTGCGATGCTGTTCCGTCGTTGGAGGAGCCGTCCATATCAGCCATCAGTTCTTGTGAAGATGTCTGGCACTCCTGCGCTTGAGGAGAAGGCGCCATCTTACCCGTTGATCGGGTCGCGGCGGGAGTTGAGGGAGCTCGCGTGCCGTTGCAGTTCGATCCGGAATTTTTGCCCATGGTTGGGTTCCTCAGGGATCAGGGGTCGCTAGGGCTCAGGAGCCGGGTCGGAAAAAATCCTCTAGTCGGAGATTTATTGATTCACACGTCCGGGTGGTGTGGAGCCGAGTTAGAATGCGGCCATCTTAGTCGGCTGCTCACTAGCGCCCCCCGTTTTACAGTTTTATTAAACCATATTGGTTTAGTCTTTGATTGCTGGATTATTCACAGGACTGCAAGCTATTCTGAGCAATTTAATTTCAGAGGGACAAGTGGAGGCAGAGTGAGTGTCCCCTCTTTCCAAGCCCTGTTAGGGCAGACAGTGTTGAAATCTAGTTTACAACTG
The DNA here is from genome assembly GCF_000935625.1 of Nanorana parkeri. Classification (NCBI taxonomy): domain Eukaryota; kingdom Metazoa; phylum Chordata; class Amphibia; order Anura; family Dicroglossidae; genus Nanorana; species Nanorana parkeri. The sequence continues at coordinate 10,472 of NW_017306301.1, read as the reverse complement.
ATAATGAGATGTGCCAGCACAGTACAGACAGGGATAATTATGGTAAACATTAGTGCCATATCCCCCTCCTTAACATTACATGGGAAGGAACTATGTAGAATTTTAAGCAAGTAAAAAGAACTTTAAAATGTTAGCATTAGTTTTTAAATATTTTTAAGTAATGTGTGAATGGGAACATGTAATGTAAACACATAATATAAAGTAGGTATTATCGCAATTTGGCTGAAAAAGTGGAAATACACTTTCAGTAAGGTGGGATTCAGATCACATTACTTCAGTAGAACTGTAGGGAATACTGCATAAAGATGTTAAAAACATCACACCACAACGTTGTGCACGGAAACAAATGTTTTGTAATGCGTTGATATACATTGCATTTCTATGTGTTAAACATCCCCCTCAAAATGCAATGCATTGTACAGGACAATGTGCGTTGTGCTTTGCTGCAGTGCATTGAAGTCCGCATAGATTTTTAAGGTACGTTGGGATGCCATTTACAATAAATTGCATTGCAGCACATAGAGCAGGTGCATTGCCATGTATTCTGGAAATGCAGATTTTAGCGCATGTTACCCCAATGCACAGGTGTGAATGAACCCTTAATGTGGTCATCCCATCCCTGTGTGGTGTTTCCCCTCTTCTTGTTATCATTTAAAGGGGTTTGTTGATTTATCGGTTGCTTGAACATACCTATCTGATCTCTGACTAGCTTCTGTGTGTTCAGCTCCTGCTTTATTTCCTTTGGTTTGCTCTTGTCCAGTAGGTCTGTTGTCCTTGCCTTGTTCTCCTGGCCTTGCTCTTGTCTAGTCTATTTGCACTCCCAGCCACCATATGTTCCAAGGCAAGCTGTTGGGTTGCTTTTGTCTGTGTGGTTATTCCAGCAACCTTCCAGTCTTTTTTCTGTTATAATTTTGCCTCCAGTCTGCAGTGTCTGTCTGCTTAACTGGCAACCATCTAATCAAGTTCCTGTTTGTTTCTCTTAGGCCTCATTCATAGGGGCGCAGAGGGCCATACAGCGTGCAAAGGAGTGTGATTGCATACATCGTGAGCAGCAGGTTGTAGAAATCAATGATATGTTGACAGATGTTTATATCTGTACAGGGACAAATGAGTGATCCTGAATAAAAACTGTTTGCATCCAGAGCCGATCATCCATCCCTGTACAGATGTAAACCCTCAGTGTCGTACAGCTGTGACATCTGTCAGCTTTTTATTGATTTGTGCAGGCTGCTGCCCAGAACAGAAATCATCCTCCTTTGTGCACTCTACAGCCCTCTGCAGTTGTGTAAATGAGGCCCAAAATTCTATTTCCAGTTTTACAGCCAGAGTGTGATAACACCTACTTTATAATTGTTACATGTTCCCATTCACATAGCATAACTTATAAATAGACAGACCCGGAAAGACTAAGGGGCTACATGACTGGGGGGAGGAAAAGTCCCGGGAGAAAGGGTTAACAAATAAATTGGGAATAGCTGCGCTTACCTGATTGGACGTGGGAGTCAGGTGTCCGCGAGGAGCCGCATGGGAAGTGACTGCGAGGGCTGAGGGACGTCCTCTTTCTGGAAAGCGACGAAGGAAGCAGGTTGTTTGTTCTTCCCCCTGCTAGAGAAAGAAGCACACATTTAACATGAGTGACCTGGAATCCTTATTGGCCCAGGTCAGAGCGGCTGCCGAGCAGAGGGGTCCCCAGTGGCTACAGGAGCAGCTTGCCGAAGCTTTAGGGGGTCCCAGGGAGGTTCCGTCTAGCCTAGGAGGTCTAGGCCTCATGAGCGCCTGAGTCCATCTAGCTCCCCCAGGGTCCGGCGTCTCGCTGGCGTCTCATTCCGTGAACGTTTGCAAATTGGCTGCAGGCGTTCGCTATTTTGGCGGGTGTAATCGGTGAGCGGCCGCCGGAGAATTGTTTGGCGTTGTTCTGCTATATGGATGCGATCTGGGAGGCGCACAGGGTATATGGGGGCACCACGTGGCTTCGTTATGACGAGCAGTTCCGCCAGCGGAAGGTGGTTCGTCCTGATGTGCGGTGGGATCACAAAGATATTGGTTTGTGGATTCAGCTCATGGCGCAGCCCCGGGTGCCGGGACCGCCCTTTCCAGGGGCTGCCGGCGGTTCGGGAGCCTCGGGACAGTCGGCTGGACAGCGGAAGTTCAATGAGGGCTCTTGCCGCTTTGGGTCCTCCTGTCGTTTCAAGCATGAGTGCTCTGGCTGCGGAGGCTCACATGAATTATCCAGGTGTTTTAAGAGGGGCAAGTCCCAATCGTCTGACTCTGCTGCAAAAAGGGAGGACGCCAATAAAGCTGTTCGCGATGGAGCCTTATCTAAGTAGGTATCCTAGGAGGGAGGATGCGCAATTTTTGCGGGGCGGCTTTAGTCTGGGTTTTCGTATTCCTTGTCATGTCCCTCCTGTCCCTGCCTCCGTCCCCAAAAATTTTAAATCTGCGTTTATTTATCCTTGGGTGGTCTCGGCCAAATTGGACAAGGAGGTCGAGCTGGGCAGGATGATGGGGCCGTTTGTGACCCTGCCTATTCCCGAGCTGATTGTGTCCCCTTTAGGCGTGGTTCCCAAGAAGGAGCCTCAAAAATTTTGGCTTATTAACCACTTGTCGTACCCGAAGGGGGCGTCCGTTAACAGTACCATTAGTCCGGATTTGTGCTCGGTGTCCTATACATCGTTTGACACGGCGGTGGCGTGGGTGAAGCGTTATGGCAAGGGGGCACTGCTAGCGAAAGCGGATATCGAATCCGCGTTTCGGTTGCTCCCCGTGCACCCCGATAGCCAGCCCTTGCTTGGCTGTCGGTGGGACGGGCGGTATTTTATTGATCGTTGCTTGCCTATGGGGTGTTCAATTTCCTGTTCCTTTTTTGAAAACTTTAGCACGTTTGTTGAATGGGTAGTGCGTGATGTGGCTCAGGTTTCGTCCATTGTTAGAAAATAATATTTCTTGACTGACACTTACGATTTAAGCATCTAAAGGTGATTAATCTTCATTAATGAATGTCCAGTTGTAGAGTGAAAAACTTGTGACTTTAATTGTATAATGGGAAGTCACAGCAGCATACAATGATATTGCAAAAGTAATATACAAATAGATAGTTCAAAGTATATAGTTCTTAGTTAATGCAGAGTTTAAAGAGCAAGTCACCTCGTTCTGAGTCTTTACCTCGTGGTATGGTTCTCAGGCTTCTGAAGGGTTCAGCCAAAATAGTCTTAGCAGGTGGAATAACAAAGTCTTTTCTTGTGGACGTGTTAAAAGAGTTCTCTTCTGAGTGTGTGTAAATTCTTCCGTGCGGCCTCCTGTAGTGTAATGTAATGTATTGAAGTGTGCCTAGTGTGAAGTCGTCTGTCGCTTATATTCCAAAATTGACGTTAATGATTGGTTTATCCTATAAGGCCATATACTCTGTAAGCATATTCTTAACTTATTTCTGACGTCACGACTACTATACTTCTCTATATGGATTGACCTAAACTACTTAAGTCATGAATTTCTAAATGTCATTCTACAACTCTATTTAAAACACAGAACCTTGTTCTTAAAACACTCCCCTAACAGCTGCTTCTTTACTAGTTCTATACAAATTCTGACATAGCTTCAGGTTTCAAGGACAGAAAGGATATGACTTTAAAGTCATACATCCATAAGCTTAATTTAACGCACGAGGTCACTGTAAATATATATATATATGCATGGGCATTCTATAATTCCCCCTTTAGGCCCAATCAAATTTGAATCTAAATATTTTACAAGCCCCCGTTTAATATGATATTTAAATCATATTACTATACTCAGTCATACAACTCATTCGTTTCATAGTCATACAGGCTTTGAAAAGACATTTCCAGATGTGATGTCCTCTGAACCTAAAACAGTGTCAGAAGTTACCTTTCTTCTAATAAATTCTTTCAAAATGTCTTCTCCCTTCCTAATTTCTACTTTGATAACATTATAAAGTTTTTTCACTCTAAATATCAAACATATTTGAATTAATATACATAAAACAATAATAATAAATAAAATGATTAAAGGATGTAATAACATTTTTCCTATCGCAGATGTAACTGATGTTTTTCCCCACATGGATACAGTATGTTTAAATTTATACCACCAATTAATCCCAGAATAATCTCACCATTGATGTTCAATTTCTTGTAAATGTCCTTGTTCATGTTTGAATATGATATCTGCATTTTGTAGTTCTTTTGACAAAGCCGCTAATAACCCTTTATCTTTCTGGATAATATCTGTCCAGTTTTTCCATGGAAATGTATCTACTTGTGATATGTTATATTGTATAGGAAGAACACTCATATTTCGCCTAAGCGTATTCGTGATATTTACTCTGATCCCGTTAACACTA
>NW_017306301.1:1822-3178 GCF_000935625.1 Nanorana parkeri | reverse complement strand
TCTTCCATTTTCTCCCAGTAAAATTTCTCTTTGAGAATTTCTAACAACCTTTGTGTACCTAAGTGACCTAAACTTTCATGATTGAAATTCGTAAATTCTACCTGTAAGTGTTTAGGTACCACAGGACGCAAACTTCCTTTTAAGTCATAGCACAATACCCCATTCTCGTGAACAAAGGGAGGTGTTGGACCACCCTGAGAGTCAACAAAAAGAGACGCATCCCGTTTTTGTTCCTCTTCAAACGAAGGAATTTGCGTGTCTGTCTTCTTAACTGCATCTACAGAAAATGATTCAGATTCAGTAACAGTTTCTCCATTAAGGGCTGCTTCTTTCGCTAAAGTGTCAGCTGTCCTATTGCCAATAGACAATTCATCATTTTCTTTGCTATGTGCTGGTACTTTAACAATTGCATAACCTGTAGGATTTTTCTCTGCTAACTCAAAAATTGTTTCTAGTGTCTCCTTGTGTATGAGTGTTTTATTGGAAGCATCTATAAATCCTCTCCTGTTCCAGATAGGTAGGTAGTCCGTAAGTGATCGTACTACGTAGGAGCTGTCACTGTAAATCACTAGAGGACTTTTGTTTTCATCTCTGTCTAATGTCAGTACTGTCTTAACAGCCATATGTAGAACGTGGAGTCTGTAAAATTATTTTGTTAAAACTAACTATGTGTTCAGTAGCTTTCAATGCATAGTGAACTCCTACCAGTTGTCTAACACACATTTCAAAACCTTTTTCAACAGGTGACAAAAGTCTAGAAAAGTATCCTAGAATTCTTTCTCCAAATTCCACCCTGCTTTTGGAGCAGTACAGCAGAAATCGCTGTCTCTGATGTGTGTACCTGTACAGCAAATGCAGCTTGCTTTTCTACTGTTGCCAAAGCTGGCGCTGTCTGTAAATCTTTTTTAAGCGTTACAAATGCTAACTGATGTTCATCAGTCCATGGTCCAAATCCTTTTTCCTCATTGAATTTCAACAAGTCATACAAAGGCCTGGCCTTCTCAGAAAATTACTCTATGAAATCTCTGGAATAGTTCATAAATCCCAAAAACTGTCTTAAAGTTTTAAATGATGTTGGCACTGGAAGTAAAGAAATAGATTTAATCCTTTCTTGAAGAGGTTGCCTTTTCCCTGGGCTAATCAAGACCCCGAGAAATTTAACCTCATGCTTCATAAGCTGAACTTTGCGTGTATTCAGTTTTAGACCTGCATCATGCAAAAGAGTAAGCAACTCTTTTAAAAGGATTACATGCTCTTCTATACTTTCACTACTAAGCAATATGTCATCGACGTATTGAATCAAACAATCATTTTGACTAAATTTTGACAAAACCTTGGCCAATGCTTGATGAAATA
>NW_017306301.1:0-533 GCF_000935625.1 Nanorana parkeri | reverse complement strand
TTGACAGTAATAACAAATGAACTCTCTTGGCTTCACCTGTCTTGTCATTCTGTCGTGATTTGTCATACTTGCTGTGAGTAGTAGTTCCTCGGCTAAATTTAACCTGGTTATCTCTTTGCATGTCTTTTTGAATGACTGCTATTCTTGATTTTGGATTGGTTTGTTTTAGTTGTCTCCGAATTTTATCTATGAATTCGGCTGCTGAATTTAGGTCATTTTTTCCCAAAGCAAATGTGAGAGAAATAGGATCAAGATACCGAAATTTTTTCACAAATGCTTTGAACAATCCTAAATCGTCATCATCTACATTCATTATGAGTTCATATGCCTGTGCAAATTTAATTGCAAATTCAAATGGATCATCGTTAATTGTAACTCTTAATGAATCAAGCAAGTCTAAGCTTGGACATACCTCACCAGTAGTCAAAACCAATAATTGTTTTTAGGGATGCACAGATACTTTTCGAGTACCAGTTTTCATGAGAACTACCGGGGTTTCAGCGGTTGCAGCTGGGACCTGGCTCTGGCACTCC
>NW_017306300.1:3338852-3361049 GCF_000935625.1 Nanorana parkeri | reverse complement strand
TAGTGCACTGTTTAATTATTGTTTTGTTGTTTTTTTTTTCTTAAAAAATAAAAATCTTTTGAAACTAAAAAGAAAATGTACTTGCAACTAAAACTTAGAGCAGAATTTAACATGTACTTTCCCTTGCTGTGGCACAGTTTGTCTTTGGCACATTTTTAATGCTCTACGTTAGAGGCCCAGGGTGACTGCTATTATTGTACATTGTCTAACACATGTGAAATGCCTGAAGCAGCATCTTTAACAACAAAATCATTATGCTAAACACTAATCTGAAAACTTTCTAGTGGATCTTAAGTGTCAAACTATAACAAATTTGTTGTTTTTAAATACTGGATTTTGCAGTGCCAGTCTGATGTCACTGTAAGTATAAATTGACCTTTCTGCTGTGATCATTTTATAATGTATTGGCAATTTAATTAGTATGCAATTAATTTAGTATATTAAATGAATTAACCTGGATTATTTATTACTGATGTACTAAGAGAAATTGAATGTGCAGTGCAGTTATTCACAGTAACCGTACACGATTTATCATTTAAATGAGCTGGTTAGTGAAAATTGTAATTTATTTTCCTGCTGTGGGATGCTGATGATCATTTTGCTTTTTTATCTGCTTTACTGAAACAGCCCGTATAAGGCTTAATACATCATAATACTTACCACATTTAGTCAGTAACTGCTACAACATCTAGCAGCTGTTAAAATCGTAATGATTTGTATGTGTCATCCATGTGTGTATTTTAGGTGTAACCCATAACTGTACATGTAATTTTTGAGTGTCTTTCCAGCCAAATAGTTTATTTTTTATTTTTGCACAAATGATAAAGCATGAAATAGTTTAAATCTCTTTGGGTTTTTATTTTACTGCTGTTTGTGTCACCCTCTGGGAGATTTAACCTCACATTCTGTCCCCATGCAGTAAGCAGAAAATAGAAACATGGAAACCAATTATGTAAATACCATGATACTGGTAAAACAATCCTTCAAGCCCCAGATGCAAAATCTTTAGGGTCACCATGGATTCATGTGAGTCTTGATATTGTGCTGCAACATCTGATGAAAAAATATTATTATTAATAATAAAAAACAATACACGTACTTGAGTAAATCCTAATTAATTTAGGTCATCAATGAATCAATCAATCAAAAACTTGCAGCTTCATATTCCATAATCAAGGGAATAACAATTTATGCATTTAAATGTTCAAATTATTTTAATGTTAAAATGTTTTATTGTACTGTTTTTCAATAGTGTTCCAGCCATAAAGTTTAAAAAAACAACATTGTTGGGGATCTTCTCATGCGGACTTATTATATGTGTATTATTATTATGCAAGAGGAAACATATCATGAACTGAACCAGGGAATACATCTCCCACCCATCCTTATTCAAGTAGAGTTGAAGCCCAAATAGTAAGAAGAAAAACACCATCAAGAAGGAAGAATCCAATACCTTCATGATTGTTTGTGAAAATAGAACTGAATCAATCATAAACATGTCAATACAAATCACAATACATATCAAACATACAAAATCAATGCTATAATCCCTCTGAAAAGTAAGCAAGACATAGATGTGTGAGTATATAAATAGTAAATTGTGTTAGTACCTTGAAATTGTGTGTATTGGATGAATAAAGACATGTTCACATCTATTCTAAATACAAAATATGTTTAAACCAAATACTGGACTGTACACATTTATTTCTATAACCTAAAAAAATAAATTATTTCCCATCAATCCCTAAGGTAACATAGGCATGGATCTTCAGCAATACTCCATATAGATTAAAATAATATTTGTAAGTCTTTCTGTAATGAAAAAAAGGATATGCAAACCCTCAAGAACAGCTTTTCTTTTGGTAGGGATCAAAGAAGAAAAACCTATAGTTAAATATATTACACAAAATATAACTGGATTTTACCAGTTATGGTTCTTCTTGCTGTGCTGCATGCTATTCAAGGGCTGTGTACTTTGAAAAAGAATTCTTAGATTTACACACAAGTAAAAATGTAATGTGGTATATAGCAGTTTTAGTTACACCTAAAGTCTTTTTTACCTGGATAACGTTGATTGCACAATGTTTTGGGTTACAACATTTATGTATTGTTGCAACTTATTAACACACCATTGACATTAGATGGGCTCCATAAATACAGTGATTTCTGTCACCTACCTATGCTTGTAACCTAAAAATATATTTAAATAGAATGAATTTAGTCATAAATTCCAAACTCATTTTTGTATAATCTGAGTTTATTAAGGCTTTACAAAATATACAACTTAGACAAAAAGAGGCATAGCAGTGAACTTTCACCTTCTGACAAAAAATACAAAGTATAATAAGGAAGCCACATGGTATCAAAGTACAAAGACAAGAAAAAGATTGAACAACAAAATAATTCATGGGTTTTATGACAAAAAGGCATCTTAACACTATGTAAATGCTACAGACAAAAAGGGGTAAAATGGGAATTAATACTACTATAGAAGGTATTAAACTAAACCAAACACAGCTACATAGGGGGTAAGTCTGGTTTTGGTATGATGTAAGGAAAGAGGGAATGGAGTAGAAAACAAGAGGAGAAACAGGGAGAACAAAGTGAAACAGCAAGCAGAGGAGTAAGATTAGAGCAGAAACAAAAATACAAAGAATAAATGTAAAGGGGGTGAGCATCACGGAAAGAGAAGGAGAGAGAGAAAGAAAGGGTTAAAGCAAAGAAAAGAAGTATATCAGTCCAAGTATTCTCTACTCCAAGGCCAAGTGTCTCAGGTGATCTGTCTTCTATGGGGTTAAGAGATCTTTGAATTCCTGAGAATTTTGAAAGACCATCAATGCTGTGCAAGTGTTACCATAGTATATCATTCTGATCTATTTTGAGCTGCTGCAGCCAGACACTCCATAAGCATAATATAATCCCACTCAATTACCCATTTAGCCAGGGAAGGAATATGAGATATTTACCAATACCAAGCTATAAGTATTATGGCCATGGTAACAAAATGAGGAATTATATATTATTTAATAGAGTTAATGGTCCCAGTCAAAATAGAAAGAAGGGTAGTGCTTGGGTTGTTTGGTATCCATGAGCTTGTCACCTGGTGGTACAATGAAAAGACTGAAGCTTCAAAACTGTTTAATTGGAGCACACACCCACCAAATGTGTGTCATAGTCCCCTTTCACCACAGCCCTGCCATCACTTATCAGAAAAAGAAAGATACAGTAGATGGCATGTAAAACATGGACATCTGTACCACCTAGTCAAAATGTTCACATTCTTTTCTTGAGCCTTGTTAGCCACAGATTGACAGTGGGTAAGTACAAAGGCTTTCTCCCACTGTTCTGGGTCAATACATGTGCACAAATCCTTGACCATGTGTCTGTGTAAGGAAGCAGGGAGGGGTGGGACAATTGTAGAAAGTTATATAGTTGAGATACAATATGATATGGGAGAATCCTTTAGAAGGAGATTGCTTAAGTGAGTGGGCTATGTAGCTATACTTTATAGTCATTGTGGGGCAGAGACTGTAAGAAAGACATGCCCTGTTAATGCGCTAGCCATTTGGACATTGCATGTGGGAACTGACATTACATGGGTAGCTAACACCAGGGGCAATCCTTCTCTAAATGATGGGTCTATCCATGGAAGAGCCCTAAGATCCAAAGAAGACAGATGTTGTTTAATGGTTACTCAAAGTTTAGAGGATGAGTTATGGGAACAATCCCAGTAATTCTCAGTAAGATCAAGGCTTGGTAGTAAAAAAGGGTATCTGGTGCAACCATGCATGTCCCATGTTTAGAGAAGGTAAGAATCCTTCAACTTAGCCATGGGTGACTGGTCTTCCATATAAAGTACATTTATATAGATTTGTTACAATCTTCTATGGAATGACTTAGAATCAGGGATTGGAAAAGTCTGAAAGAGGTGATGCAAACCTAGGGGTGACATGCACTTTAAGAATATAAATACGGCCCAACCAAGAAAACAATGTGAAATTGCAGACCTATTTTAATATACTTATTTTTGTAGCCATTGGGCTTGCTACACAGAGTGTGTGCAGTACATTCCCAGCTTTAAAACTGACAGCTTGGAGTTGCCTTGTAAAAACAGAAGACTTTCCAGCTACTGCTGTCAGAAAACAACCTTCTTAAACAGTGTTAAGAACAGTAGTGCATATGATGTCAGTAAAAGCAACATAAAAAGTATTTCAAAAAATATTTTTATGGTTTTTTCATTTATTTGTGTTTTGCTAATCATTAAAATGTACTTATTTTTTTGTAGCACATTAAAAAAGTGCAAAAGAAAAAAAGAAAAACCTTTATTTAATTTGTAAATAACTTTGTAAGGCTTTGTACCAGAATCATTATTTTCATGTCATGTAAAACAGAATGTGCGCTTATTTTTGTCTATGAATCATTGCAAGTCATAGTAACAAAGTTATTGCTAAATATTCCCATAATAGAAATGTAAAAAATGTTCTGGTCCATAGGGGTGTACAGGTGAAAGAGATTAAGTGGTTAAAGGTTGATTCCAATTTTCAGGTGGAAAACTGAAACTATCCCCACAAATTGGTCCCCTCTGACTCCCCCAGTAGTCATACCTTTGGGGAAACTGCCGTTCCCCCTGCTGCAGCCAGTGTATGTACATATACCATACATTGCATTGCAGCCCAATACTCTGTATATGGAATAATGCTCTGAAATGATAAGCACTCACCTGATCACGCTGACCAATGAGATATGCTTTTAGTGCTTTAAACCAGCTTTGAGTCAAATAGATAATGTTTCACATGTATTTAGAAAGTAAGCTTCCCCAACATGGCCTCAAATGTCCATACTGCAGGCCCACATCAGCCAGACAACTTAAGGCATGTCTAAGTAGCATGTAGCTGATACCTTTAATATGACAATATACAGTGAACCCTGTGTATACAATATTAGGAAATATACATACATTTAATCTTGCTGGATCCTTGACATTCTCACATCTCAAAAGCAAAAACAGAATTAAGAAATTCACTATTGATTAACTTTCATACACCAGTTTAGATACCTGTGCTGATATTGGCATTTTCACAAGAACTACCTGGGTTGTAGTGATTGCAGCTGCGACTGGGCCTTGGTACTCAACCACTGTCCCGAAATCATTAGTCTGTATTGTTTTTAAAAAACTGTCACATGACAATAAACAAAAAAGGTATCAGTAATTGGTATCTGTGAGAACAAGTATTACGATACTTGTACTTTTTCTGAAAACATTTTTAATTATTCCCTTATCTCTGAATGTAAATCTTCAAACGTTTCGGCCACAATTTTGCCATTAGAGAACTTCCAGTGCCCATGGTAGCGGTAAACAGGAACCTCATCCCTAGAAGTGTCTACTCAATCTGTGCCCCTGTCATAGCTGCTTAAGACTAAAAATGTAGTAATCATTCAGTGAGAGGGGCCCAACCAGGACAGAGGTAAAGCTGGGGTTGTGTATAGCCTCTTTGGCACTCCCCATGTAAAATGTGTGAACAGTTTGATTCTTTGGGGCAGTTTAAGAATGTCACTGGATAAAAAGATGAACTGTGTATAGAACATATTAGTTACAGCTAGAGAAATGTGGTAGGGAATGACACAAAAAGCCAGTGAAGATACAAAAAGGCTAGCTGGCCAGATGACAATGCAACACTCAGAAAGTTGCAATGCCTGATACTAAAGTGGTGTTCAAATTCTGATTTTGCTTTTCTACAGATCACTTTTTAGATTTTCTTAAAACTGGCAATTGTATTCTAAGATGACTAAGCACATTATTTTTCAGTTAAAGAGGAAATCCAGGAATCTTAAATATTAACCCTTGCAGTGGGGCTATCCGGCACTGCAATAATTAAGAGCTTGTTTTACTCTAGGGGCTGGAATAAAGAAGATACACTCACTTGATCTTCAGTCCTGCAGTGGTCAGTGTTCACCTCTCTCCCCCTCTGCTTCAGCAGTGGAATGTCCCTTGGCATCCCCACATCTAATACACTTGCATTAGACATGATGACATCATGGGTCCTTAGACTACTGAAGCCCGGGGCAGAAGAGGCTGTGAGGTTTAATCTAGAAGCCAGGCGGGACTGAGGATCATGTGAGTATATATTCTTTATTTTAGCCTCTAGGTCAAAATGAACAGTTTTGTGGGACTACCCAACACTGCAAGGTTTTTTTTTTTACAATTCCTGGAATTCATCTTTAAAATAAAAAAAAACCAACAGATTTTGTACAGCTTGTAAAAGCTTGTTTAACCTAACTACCTAATTATTAAAAGAGGTATATTTTTGAAAAACAAGTACATTTACTGTAGGCCAGCAATACTACTAAAGATGTAAAAGCACTTTCATATATTCATATACTACAGCACAGGCATTTAAATATATTACAGTATGATCTGCTTTTTATGGAAGTATTGAAAGGCAATACTTACAAGATCTTACTAGCTAAAGGGTACATGTAGACCTGAGACATGAGGAACAAGGGCAAAACAACCATCTATATTTTACCAACAAGCTATTGCCAAGTACCCCAAATCTCTTTTTAACTTTTAATCCACTATTAAGGTTGGGAGAGGGGGCCAAGATATATTAAGTGGAACTTGCATTTTTACTGCAAAGTCAGCTTCTAAAATAATTTTTCAAGTGTATGTATAGCTATAACGTTCTTCATGTTTTGGGCAGACTGAGGCAGGATTAGAAGGAAGGGAAGAGTTTTTATTTGTGTCTGTCTGTGTCCTACTGGGAACATTCATCCTCTTTATATGTTGGCTATTGTTATCAAAATAGAACATTATGGAACACTTTACAGTTGTCCCCAGAAAAGGAAAAGAGTGAAAATCTTCAATTGGGGAAACGTTTTCTGGGGACAATGGTCTAACAGGGGAATTCCCCTCACATTGCTGAAATTTACTCTCACTTCCTGTTTCATATATATGACAGAAAGTAAAGGGAAATCTCCCTGGCGGGACACAAATAAAAAATAAACTTAACCCTTTCCTACTCTATCCAAAACTAAAAAACTAAAGTTTGGAGTATACATACACTGTAAGGAAATGCTTAAAGGTAGGAAAATGAGTGGGCAATTAAAATACTTGGCCCCTGTGGATTTTAAAATAGACTGTTTAGAAAATATGTTTTTCTTTTAAAAGCTATTGCTGGTAAGTTATTGCCCGCTATATGCTGACAGTACAGAGCTGTGCTGCAACTGGGATGGATCCCAACAATATTGTAGGGATCCACCCCACTACCTAATTGACAGCTGGCCCTGCCTCTCTAGGGGCAGAGCAAGATGGGCCTGCCCCCTCCCCATCTGTCCCTCCCATCAGCATCAGCCAATTCACAATCTTGTGCATGCAGAGGTGGTGACTGTAAGTCACCACTTCCCTCAGGGAGAAGATTGTGAATGGAGTGATCAGCGCTATGTGATTACTCAGTTCTTGATAAATAGAGCCAGAGTGTGACCGTTTCAGTGTCACATGTTGAATCTAGATATTGGGATGAGTGTTTTTCACTCATTTCATAATTCTTATTACATTTTACCAGAATTCACTATATTTTGCTGTATGTTGTATATCTGTTTGTAAAAGCTTAGTTTCAGATGTACTACTTTTGAATGCTGTCACATTATAAAGCTAGACATACACATAAGAGTATGTAGATGACAGACGTTTAAGCATCAATTTTAACGGAACCTCACCTTCTTGCTATGGTATAAAATGCCTTCCCATAGGCTATACATTTAAATTCCAGAGAAGTTATAAAAGAAAGTTCAGAAGTGACTGCAGATAATATCAGACTAATTATTTATTTCTACAAAATCAATCAAGCCCTTATTTAGATAACCAGATGCATGTTAGCTTGTTGCTTTGAGGGTTTACATTTATCTGACAAGTCAATAGTCTCATTAGCAGTGAGATGTGTGCATTACCTTGGTCTGCTTTATTAACATTAGTATCAAATACTTCAATTACCTTGCTGATGTAGCAGAACAAACACATAAATACATCATTTCAATATATTTTCTCTTCAGGTTTATAATATGTGTATATTTGTAAAGTGTATATACTTTCATGCATATATTCTGTAAAAACTAGGAATCTAGCAATGCATTCCAATGGGCAAAAAACTTATTTTTTTTCTATTCTGACACGGCTCCGAGTCAGAATAAGAAAAAAAAAGAAAAAACAGTGTTTTTCTCCTGGGCGGCCGGAAGCGGGAGACTCCCAGAGCGCCCAGGAGATATTTTTTTCTTTTTTTTGACGGCAGCGGAACCGCCGGCCAATAGAAAACTATTGGGCGGAGCTAGCTGTCATTGCTAGCTCCACACAATGGTTTTCTATTTATTTTTTTGGACTTTTTAAACAATTTTTCTGTTTTGCTCGGTCCCTCTGAGGGACCGAGCAGAACAGCCGAGCCGAATGCCGCTGAGCCGCATTCAGCTATTCACTCACTGCCACTCACTGCTGTTCGGCATCTATAAGAATAGACCGAACAGCAGTGAGTAGCCTGCCGGAGGTTCGGCTTAGCTGATCCAGATGTTGAATCGGCTGAGTCAAACTCCTCCTGCACTTCGGGTCGGCTGAACATGCTGAGCATGTTCGGCCGACCCTAAGCCATATGAAGCCACCCGATGTACGGCTGATTTCAGCCGATATACGGCTAAAATCAGCCGTACCAGCCTGAAGTGAATAGCCGAACAGCGTTCGGCTCACTTCACTTCCGGTCAGTATTTCACTCAGCTGCCTACGGCAGCTTAGTGAATAGACCCCTTCGTTTTTTCAGTTTTCCATCTACACCTGGTAATTTTGCAAAAATGCCCTTCACTGCATTTACTGATAAAAAATACATCTTAATGTGCATACCTACCTGTAACCATAACTATGAAAGTTTAGCAAGACCTGGCACCAATTGTGTTGTCTAGTATTTACAAATCTTCCAACCCTCTTCCAAAATCAGTTAAATATGAAGTGTAAAATTGATTTTCATTAAAATAGCAATATTGTAAGTTGTTTTTATGCTGGATTTTTTGTTCTAATTACCAGATTCTCAGGGCTATAGATTTGTAGGTAGTTATAGCGAAGCTACATCATGTGATACACATACACAGAAAACTATAGTTCATATTTATTGAGCATGTGCCTACCCAGTTTTCTACTTTAGTTTGCCTTAAAGTGTATTTCCACTTTTGCAGTCAAATTTAAGAAAACCCCTGTATATGTTTTTATGCGTTCCTACTCACACAGCATAAAGAAAAATAATAAAAAATATTTCTTACCTTTTAAGATATTTTGTTAAAGCAGGCAAAATAAGCTATTCCAGGTTTTTCTCAGCACCTTCAAGGTGATCTGTCCTAATGGAAAGGCTTAGAACTGAAATTTGAGGAGTGTGTTTCTTGTCAGCCACGCCCACTCCGTATTTCACAGATCCACAGTGAGGAGTACCGCATACACCTTTGTGATCCTCTACCAGAGTCATTTCTTGTCACACCTCCAGGATTCAAAAGTAAGTCCTTTCCTGTTTCCTCAAATAGAGACTTGTAGTCTCTACAAACATTGTAATCATATGGTCATTGCGCTCTTGTGCCCCCATTGCCAAGGTAGAAGTAACTCCTATGCATATGTGAAGCAGTAATGTCATCTGAGGCAGCCCAGTAGTTAGACAGAATGACGGGGGACCCCTGAAGAAGCAGCAGAGAATATGGTGGTGTATGGAGCAGTGGATGATAGTCAGCACTGGACTTTACTTCCACTTCCGGCATTGGTTCAGGTGGGGGTAAATTGCCCATGCTAATGTTCATTCAAAAGTGCACCAGACTCACTGGCAAATGAGCATTATTGTTGCTGTATTTACTAAATAAGCCCCAGATAAACAAGCAATTTTGTGATTTTTTAATACAATTTATATTTAAATCCACAGACAGTTATGATTTTGCAAGCATGGCAACTTATTTTTGAAGGTTTTATACTATATATTATTTACTAAAGCTGTTCACTTTTTTTCCCATTGCATGTGACCTTTCACCTTAGCTTAGTCAATGAGGTAAAGCTCTGTTGACTTCTACCATCCAGTCCAGTTTAAATATAAATACTGTTTATTTAGTTTTATTGCACATAACTGAGTATTCTTTGCAAAGTGAATTTTAGGCTTAGTTCACACCAGAAACTGCATCACAACTGCGTGTGTCTGCATAGTTGCATTGCAATCTGTTTTTATGCATTTGTAATGCGTTTTGATGTGTTGTTTAAAAAAATTGTATGCATTTGCAATACGTTCCAGTGCGTTTGATGCATTTGCAATGCCTCCGTACAGTGTTTTGATGCATTTTTATGCAGTTAAAGTAGGAGAAGCAGTACTTTTTCTGACTGCAATGGTGTGAATTAGGCACAAGAAAGCCCATAGGAAAGCATTGTGATGTATTTTGACTGCAGCAGTCAAAATAAACTGACTGCATCACAACTGCATATGGTGTGAACTGGCCCTTAACCACATTTTTGCCCCCTGCAAAGCGCAAATTCAATTCAGGTATGTCAACCTCTTTTTTCTCAGATGTCAAGCTAAAATTGTAGGCATCCTTAGCTCAAGTGCAGTTTTGTGGTGCCTCATGTTGCACTGTCCACTGTTTTGTGGACGGTGCAACACATTGCACTGTGTTGCAGGCACGCAAAGGCAGGAAAGTGCATAGGGGTGCCATTAAATACAATGCAACACACTTAGTGCATAATAACACATGCTAGGTGCGTTGTGCAATTGTGCACATTAATCACACAGTATTGTGCAATAGGCTTTCAGCACGGCTCAGCCGAGCCGATGCATATGCGTTCGGCTCCGCTGAGCCGCTCGGCCATGATCGGGAGCTGTACGGGCTATTGTGAATAGCCCGTACAGCAGGCTCTCGGTTCGAATTAACCAATGGACTCCCATAACCAAAGCTAGCCGAAGGATCGGCCGAAGCTACTGCTGTGAAAGGGCCCTGAAACTGCATGTAAAGCCAAAAACCTTTTATTTAGTTTTGGATAGAGTAGGAAAAGGTTAGAGAAACCTATTAAATTTGTATTGTTTTCCCACTGGGGATATTTAACCCTTATTTATTTTGCTACAACACATGAACTGATATTGTATAGATCATCTTACTTGGAAGTGACTTTGAGAAAGTTACTCTAGTGAAAAGTGTTAAATGTCAATGAATCCAAAGAAAAACATGTACAACTAGACACATCACTCACATTAGATGTGTCACAGGAGCAAAAAGTTTTTTTAGGTATACATTAGTATTTTACACCTAGCTGGTAAAGTGATCTGAAACTAAATTGTTTAAAAGCACCCAATTTAATTTATTTTACCATTAAAAGGCTAACACACACAAATTAGATGAAAAGGTATATCTCTGCTGTCTGCAATTTATTCCAATATCTTTTTAACCAGTTGACATCCGCGGTGTTAAACCCCCTTCCCATCCAGGCCATGTTTCAGTATTCAGCGCTGCGCTACTTTAACTGACATTTATTCCGTCATGCAGCGCTGTACTGAAATTAATTTTATACCCTTTTTTGGGGACAGATAGAGCTTTCTTTTGGTGGTATTTATTCACCACTGGGGGTTTTATTTTTTTACTATATTAAGGAAAAATTACCGAAATTAAAAAAAAAAAAGTTTCCCCTATATTAAATGATAAAACATTTATTATTACCCAATTTTTTGGTAAAATATAAAAGATGGGGTCACGTCGGGTAAAAAGACACTAAACATGTCAAGCCTTAAAATTGCGTGCGCGTGCGAAACCTCAAAAAACTATAATACCCAAAATTGGCCCTAGGCGACGCTTTAAAAGCTGTTACCGCTCATCAGTTTAGTGTTATCAGTGATTGATGGCCCTAAAATGATTGCTCTCACTGCGACGTTCGCGGCGATATGTAACATGTGTAGCGCAATTGTAATTTTTGCGCGCTGGGGCACCGGACGCGTATTTACGTTTATAGGCGCGTAAACGTGGGGGTGGGGGAGTTAAACATTTTGGGGGGGTTTTTTCCCCTTTTTTTATATGTGGCTTTTATTTTATTTTATTTTTTTATGTGTTACTTTTCTTTTTTTTTATTTATATTTTTTTTTTTGCACTTATTGTTATTGCTATTATATAGGGGGATAACAACCCCCTATATAATAGCAAAGGCACACTGACAGGTCCTCTTTATGGAGATATTAGGGGTCTCTAGGACCCCTAATATCACCTATGGACCCCAAAAGAAGCTGATAAAGCAGAGATCTGCTTTATCAGCTTCTTCTCTCTCCAGATGACTGACAGGTGAATGCGGAAGTGATGTAACACACATCACTTCTGCATTCACAGCCCGGACGGGGATCAGCAAGGAGCTGATCTCCCGTCCTCCTCCTCCTGACGAGCAATATACAAAGATCAGTAACCCATATGAGAAAAACATGTATTGCAATATGTGAGAGCCAAGCATCCATGTGTTTATGAAATGTTTAATAGCTCTGCATAGGGTGTTAAGGGAGAAACTTTTGGGTTTACCGCTCATCACAATGGGGTCTATTCATGAAGCAGCCGAAGGATCTAGCCGTATCTTCGGTTAAATATTCACTATAGCCCGTACAGCTCCCGAAGTCGGCCGGGCGGCTCAGTCGAGCCGATGGCACATGCTTTGGCTCGACTAAGGTGAGGAGAAAGCTGAAGCTGGTCAATCGGCCGGCCTACAGCCTGCTTCTGACAGCTGGGCGGAGCCAGCCGTGATCTTACGGCTGGCTCCGGCCACTCGCAGAGAGATCAGCGTCCCTGGTTACCAGCTAACCAGGGACACTGATCTGCAGACAGACAGTCTCCTGCTCCCGGCTGCCCAGGAGAGAAACACTGCTTTTTTTTTTTTTTATTCTGACAAAAAGCTGTTGGCTGGCGTCAGAATAAAAAAAATCACCATAGGAATGCATTGCTAGATTCCTATTGGATATTTCAATTTGCAATAGCCAATAGCAAACTAGCTATTGCACACGCCCTCTGCTGCAGTTCTCCATCAGGTCCCCACTAGTGATTGACAGCAGCAGAGGGTGGGTACAATAGCTAGTTTGCTATGGGCAATTGCAAATTGAAATAGCCAATAGGAATATAGCAATGCATTCCTATGGCCAGAGACCGAGCAGAACAGTCGAGCTGCGGCATTCGGCTATTCACTCACTGCTGTTCAGCACCTATAAGAATAGAACGAACAGCAGCGAGTAGCCTGTCGGAGGTTCGGCTTAGCTGATCCGGATGTTGGATCGGCTAAGTTGAACTCCTTCTGCACTTCTGCCGACCCGAAGCCACGCGATGTACAGCTGATTTCAGCCGATATGCGGCTGAAATCAGCCCTACCAGCCTGAAGTGAATAGCCGAACAGCATTTGGCTCACTTTGCTTCAGGTCGGTCATTTACTCGGCTGCCCATGGCAGCTTAGTGAATAGATCCCAATGTCTTCTGAGTGCTATGTGAATGATATTGAGCTTTGAGGGAAGGTCTGGGTGGGCCTCTGTGATTGGCAACTGACAGAAAGTGAGATCTAGCCAGGGGACTGGAAGTTTTACTTTAATGTGTTTTCTGGATGTACAGTTGTGTGAAAAAGTGTTGGCCCCCTTCCTGATTTTTCATTGTTTTGCACGTTTGTCACACTCTAATGTTTCAGATCATCAAACAAATTTAAATATTAGTCAAAGATAACACAAGTAAACACAACATGCAGTTCAGGTCAGTGTTCATGACTCCACCATAAGAAAGAGACTGGGCAAAAATGGCCTGCATGGCAGAGTTCCAAGACGAAAACCGCTGCTGAGCAAAAAGAACATAAAAGCTTGTCTCCGTTATGCCAGAAAACATCTTGATGATCACCAAGACTTTTGGGGAAATACTCTGTGGACTGACAAGACAAAAGTTGAACATTTTGGAAGGTGTGTGTCCCATTACATCTGGCGTAAGAGTAAACCCGCATTTCAGAAAAAGAACATCATACCAACAGTAAAAAATGGTGGTGGTAGTGTGATGGTCTGGGGCTGTTTTGCTGCTTCAGGACCTGGAAGACTTGCTGTGATAAATGGAACCATGAATTCTGCTGTCTACCAAAAAATCCTGAAAGATAATGTGCGGCCATCTGTTCGTGACCTCAAGCTGAAGCGAACTTGGGTTCTGCAGCAGGACAATGATCCAAAACACACCAGCAAGTCCACCTCTGAATGGCTGAAGAAAAACAAAATGAAGACTTTAGAGTGGCATAGTCAAAGTCCTGACCTGAATCCTATTGAGATGCTGTGGCATGACCTTAAAAAGGCGGTTCACACTCTAAAACCTTCCAATGTGGCTGAATTACAACAATTCTGAAAAGATGAGTGGACCAAAATTCCTGCACAGACTCATTTCAAGTTATCGCAAACGCTTGATTGCAGTTCATGCTGCTAAGGGTGGCCCAACCAGTTATTAGGTTAAGGGGCAAACACTTTTTCACACAGGGCTATGTGGGTTTGGATTTTGTTTTCCTTTAATAATAAAAACCTTCCTTTAAAAACTGCATGTTGTGTATACTTGTGTTATCTTTGACTAATATTTAAATTTGTTTAATGATCTGAAACATTAAAGTGCGACAAACGTGCAAAACAATGAAAAATCAGGAAGGGGGCCAACACTTTTTCACACAGCTGTACCTTTGTTATTACTTTTTGGCAATCATAAGTAGTATGTCGTAAATTTCTGCCTACCTCTGCCACTTATTGTTCCGCAGAGCTGAACAGTACTAAAGATACCTGGATACACCTTTGAGTGGTAATGAGAAAAAAGGCGATTATTAAAAACAATGACAATTTCCAGGCAACAATTTAAAGGGTTATTAAACCCTCAGTGGTTTTTGCATATATCTACTGCTAGCAAACAGTAGATTTATGCAAAATGATTTTAAAAAAACTTTTTCAAAAGGGTTTAAACTTACCTATGTCTCTGCCGTGCGCTCCCATCCAAATATCTGAAAATCCTCGGGTGGCCGCAAAGGATCTTGGGGCAGGTGCATGCGCAGGTCATATCTTTGACTGGGAGAGGAGGAGAGACACAAGGTAAGTAAATGCAATAGTGTGATTGCACAGACTCCATAGGACAGGAAGTGCCAGTTAAGACAGAGGAGTCAGCGCTG
This sequence comes from Nanorana parkeri, assembly GCF_000935625.1. Classification (NCBI taxonomy): domain Eukaryota; kingdom Metazoa; phylum Chordata; class Amphibia; order Anura; family Dicroglossidae; genus Nanorana; species Nanorana parkeri. Next base: position 3,345,874 of record NW_017306300.1, on the reverse strand, counting down.
GACCGGAGACCAGAACCAGCACTGGAGAGACTCCTAAAAACTACAGGAAAGAAGATGATGATCGGATTAAGAGGCACCATTTAGGGTAAGTCCTTAAATTAGCATTGTAGGCTGCTTTAGCCTTTAATGTCACTTTAAGTCAACCAGTAAACAATAATTATAAGCAACAAAATGCTTCTTCTAAATTAACCTTAATCTGCATTTCATATAATCACTTGCCTTGCAACTTTTTGTCACATGATTCTTTGCCGAACTGCCTCCCTTTCTGAGAAAACCAGAGGCTGTACTTTAAACCAGAAAACACCTGGTGTACATTTTTACAAGATCAGGCCAGGAAAAAAAGATACATGCAACAATCATGAGTATGTTGGAAAGCCTGTTGTACAAGGTGAAAGCGATGCTGAAAATTAGTGCAATTCTGTGCAATACACATGGCTAATGGATAATTTATTCAAATATAAAGTATGTGTTGGCATTTTAGATGGAGTTTGAAAATGTTAATTTTGCAAAGCATGCTCAAATTCCAGCACCTTAATTAGTTTACACTTATATTTCTATTGTTGTTGCAGTTACATTCTAATTACTTCCATATTAATTAAAGCCAAATACCATCTCTAATTAAGCCCTAATTAAGGATTAATCTATTGTAAATGTATATGTGCTAAATATCATTCATGAAAACGTTATTTTTTGCAAGTTCCAGTAAATGAGAAAGATATATCTTACTAGTATTGGTAATACTAAGGTTGATGTAATATGCTATGATTTATTCTGACCTTCATATGCCAGTGCCCTTTCCTTCACAAGTTATTGGTGTTCTTTAAACATGTGACAACTGCATAAGGATCTCTGCCAAGCGCAAAGACTCTGACCTTGCAAAAAACAACTTCATGTAAGTGTATTAGAAGAAGTTTGTCCTTCAAAGTATATGTTTAATTACCATCTTTTACAGGCATTTTGAAATTTATCTTGGGTTACTGAAATTGGGGAATAGTGTATTGCAGTGTTAATTGTATGCTTTATTCTGCACTTCATTTGTATACTTTGTATTTGCTCTGAAGAAAAGGTGAAATGACAAGAGCTCTCAGCATAATTAAATATCAGATTCTTTACCACCTAGAATCCTTTTGTCTTTTGCAAGTCGTTCTATACACCACAATTGATTTGATAATATCTTGGTCAGTGACTCAATAGATTAATGATTTCTTTGTCAAGTATGTTCTATGAGCTTGGCTCACTTTTTCACGTTACTGTACATTTGTTAACTGTTTAAAGGTATCTGATTATGATTGGCAAGAAAGTTTAGATGAATCTCTTAAATCTTATCAGCCTTTAAAATTATCTTCTATCGTTGTGCAGAAAGTCATTGGAAGACACTTCTGGATAATTTTATAAAGGCTTTTGTTGCAGAGGAGCATAAAGTGCCCACAGCAGCCAATTAGTTTAATTTTGACATGATGCTATAGGGATGTAGTAATAGGTTTTAGTTAGCCTATTTTAATCACTTCACTATAGTTTTACATTCTCTGCCAGGTACTATTGAGCATGCTCCAGCAAACTGTGTGTAAGGGGTGGCATCCTTTGTCATGAATGTTTATTGACCTACCCAATCAGCCAGCTGGGTGGGGTATGTGGGTGATGTGTGCTGGAGTACTGTCAAATATCTGAAACACCTCTAGTTCTGTCTCTTTACCTCAGGGCTTCTGCCCTATGGGGATGCTATTGTGAATTTGCCCCTTTTCCAGGACCTTTGGGCCTAGGGGCCGAAAGAATCTGGAATATCTCAACCTGGGAGATGTTTCTGTGGATTCTGGAGGAAATAGATTGCCTGATCTAGAGTACTCAACTACACAAGAGAGATGACAAGTGATTGACTGAGTGAGGATCACTACATGAATTGTCTCAGCCATCCTGCCTTAAAATACCAGATTTAAGGTATATTACTAAAAACATTATCTTCAAGACTAAAAAGAGTATTATAGCCTAGTCCGGTGTTTAAAACCAACTGCTCTTGAAATATCCTGACTCACTCCTCACCCTCCTTTTCACCTATTGCAGTCTGCAATACACTTATTTCAGTTTATTCATAACTAAAGTTACAGAGTTAAATATAAGGCACATATTCAGCCCATAATCTGTTGTGCCATCCATAATTATCATTTGTAGTCCAAAAGTTTTCCTTTCTTGAGTATTTTTAAAGTTCCCTTTTAAAAACAAAACATGTATGTCTTCCACACAGTGGTCTGGTTGTGAGAAATTATGTGAAGTAACCATCTTCCTTATGTTGATTTACGTTGTGTCTAGATAGATTCATCCTTTCTTTTAATGTATGTCCATTTAACCAGTGTAATATCCTTGACTGCATTTGTTGCATTGAATGACGCACACTACATGGAGGCTACGCTGCATAATGCAATAATATTGAAGGTTCCTTTTGTATGTGGGGGCCACTTTTTAATGGATTGATATGGCTGCACAGTTTGCAGTGTTTATTGTTGCAAAGTTTAGTTCTTTATTTGGGTCCCTGCAGTCAGGATAAAGTATCCTGCTGATTAATGTATGTCTAAGATTGTGTGGTTGCCTGAAGGCCAGCATTGGGGATTGTTGGACAATTTTTTTCTTTCTTTTCTTGAGGTGTGTAGTTTTTCATTACTGTGGTGTCTAGGAAGCTTACATATGCTCTTTACTAGTCCATTTTAGATGGATTTAAGATTAAAATGTATTACGCAATGAGTGAATTTCCTTATAGGATCTCTTCTTCTTCAAATTTTTTTATATTTTATTTTTAATAAACTTTTTATTTTTTTATATTTATTTTTATTAGTTCATTTTTTATTAAATATTTAAATTTTTTACTTTTAGGGGCTTCTATTCATTTTTATTAATCATTTTTAGTTTTTTACATTACTGTTAGGGGCTTTGGGGAAATATTAGGGGTCTAAACAGATCCCTGATATTTCCCTTTTAAGTAGAAAAAGAGATTGAGAACACAAAGTCGTCAATCTCTTTTTCTGTGTCCTCTGTTATCAATCAACAGGAATCCTCTATGAGTCTTCCTGTTCATTGATAACATGAGTACATTGTTTGTTTACTATAACTACAATTATGAATGAATGGGGGTGATGTAGATGTGATGTAGATCACTTCCCATTCATTCATAATTGAGGATATAGTTAACATACCATATCCTCAATTATGTACATACACTCAGCGATCACTAATCGCTGAGTGTGTGTACCTTGCTCTTCTCTCTGATACGCTGTCACAGGAGGCTGATCGAGTGGTGTAGGGAGAAAAGCCCAGCCTCCTGTGACAGCGCTGTCTCCGCCCACACACCGCTCTGCTGGACTGTGATAGGCGGCAGAGTGGTGTGGGAGGAGACGCCGGCCGCTCACAGCGTTCTCCACCACAGCGCTCGGCCGGCTGTCACTTTCTCTTCTCCCCGCTGGGACATAGAGCAGCGCCCAACGGGGAGAAAATAAGTCACGGATGCGCCGATGTATCGGCAGGAAAATTGCACTTTTGGCATTATGCCAAAAGTGAAATTTTCGGCCGATATGTTTCGGCGGCCGATATATCGGTGCATCTCTAATATATAGTCTTCCATAACTAAGTATAGTCTTCCATAACTAAGATAGCATATTGTGGTGCACCACTGTTTTTGTAGTTTGGTGAGAATGATAACAATCTGTGATTCTACAACCATAGTCACTAAAAGTGTATTTGGTTGTAATTACTATAAATTGTGGAGCTTGTTCAGGAATTCAGTTGTATCTTGCAAGAAATTACAGTTTTTCTGACAAACGGCTTTAGTACATTTTCTACAAGACCTGAGATTTGTTCAGTGAACATTTTCATACCTGTTATGATGGGTGTTTCTGGGTTTCTTGGCTTGTCAAACTTCCGCAGCATATAGAACTTCTGAGTTTCTGAATTAGCTGAGCGGCATTCGGCTCGGCTGTTCTGCGCGGTACCTCTGTGGTACCGAGCAGAATAGAAAAATAGTTAAAAAAGTAGAAAAAAATAGAAAGCGATTGTGCGGAGCTGGCAGTGACAGCTAGCTCCGCCCAACTGTTTTCTATTGGCTGGGCATAGGAATGCATAGCTAGATTCCTTTCGGCGATTTCACTTTGCAATTACCAACAGCAAACTAGCTATTGCACCCACCCTCTGCTGCTGTCAATCACCAGAAGGGGACCTGATGGAGAACTCCAGGTCCCCCTCTGCTGATTGACAGCAGCAGTGGGCGGGTGCAATAGCTAGTTTGCTATTGGCTATTGCAAATTGAAATCGCCAATAGGAATCTAGCTATGCATTCCTATGGTACTTTTTTTAATTCTGACGGCAGATCAAGCAGAGAGAACCTTTCTGGGAGAATGTGTTTCTCTCCCGGGCGGCCGGGAGCCGTTTTAGACTCCCAGAGCATCCGGGAGAGTAATGACAGATGGTTTCCTGGTTAGCAGGTTACCAGGTAACCAGGAACGCCATCTGTCATTACACACTGAGAACACAGAGAGGCTGTTGTGATATCATAGCGGCCCGGCCGGGTTCTCAGTGTGTAATGACAGCGTCCCTGGTTACCTGGTAACCAGGGACGCTGATCTCTCTGCAAGTGGCCAGAGCCAGCCGTAAGATGATGGCTGGCACCGCCCAGCTGTCAGAAGCAGACTGTTGGCTGGCCAATGGCCGGCTGCTTGGCCAGTTTCGGCCTTCACCCCGAATCAGTCTAGCCGAGGCATATGCCTTCGGCTCAACTGATCTGCTTGGCCAACTTCGGGAGCTGGATGGGTCCAGGGGCCGAAGCTAACCGAAGGATCAGCCGAAGCTACGGCTAGATCCTTCGGCAGCTTAGTGAATAGACCCCTAAATGTAGGTGGGTTGTTCATGTTTACTGAGACCTTGGAGTGGTAGAGTAAAATAATCAGTGGGATCATAATCAAGTTTTTTTTATAGTAAGTATCATCTGCAAGCTGCCTTTTGTCCTTTCAAATATATTTGTTCATCAAAACTACTGCACCCCTTTTATCCACTGGTTTATTGGTGATAGCCTGATCACTTTATAAAGAGTGTATACATGTTTTTTTATGTTGGGTGGACATCAGGAATGTAGCTCACAGTCTGTACTCTTTATATGACTAACTTTCCAACTTTCTTCATTTGCTCACTTGTATTTCCCTGTGCGTTGGTTTTACTTTTCAAAGATTGTTATCTTTGGGGATTTTTTCTTAACATTCTAAACTTTTGCATTTAAGTATTGTTTGGACCAAAAAGAAGGGGCATACACTCCTGAAAGCTTGTCCTGAAAATTTAACTGTTATTGCAAATAAAAAAAGATCATGGACAACAAACCAACAAACCAATGGGATGCCTGGCTAGAACATATGGAAAACAGGGCACCACCTTAGTTATGAGTTCTTACTTTAATTACACGTCCGTTCTTCAGGAGGGAAATCCAATAATAAGAAATTTTACCATTTTAATAAAAAATAAACGCATCGTGATATCATACATATCTAAATATACCACTTTGACCGTTTGAGAGAGATTACTTTACCTTCTTTCCCCCCCTATCTTTCGCCTTGCCTAATTCATTCTACAACCCACCTCGAGCCTACACTCCTACCTGGTCTACCAATATCTTATATTGTTTTTTGTTTTCCAAGAACCCAGATAGGAGTAGGGGACAATACTTGCATTAGAAGAAATATTTCTGGTAAACAACAAAATAAAACATAAAAAAGTACCGGTGATTGTAGGCCCTGGAGATACTCCTCTTGGGAGATACTCTTGGTATTTTCCTTATTAATATCATAATGGAGCAAAATAGAATATAATTCCATTTTACTTGTTTTACTCGCCTACTGTATTGATGTTGTAACCACATCTGTGTAACATGTATAATGAGGGCACAGGCATGTATTTTTCTTTTCCCTTTTCTGTCATCTTTGTATTTCCTGTGGGAAAAAAAATATTAATAAAAACTATTGAAGTTGAAAAAAAAAAAAAGATCATGGACAGTATTTATCAAAATCTTGAGGAAGTAACCACACCTAAGATGAATGTGACTGGAATCTAATATTTGTAAATAAGAGAGCTTAGGAAATTCACAATGCGACCCATTATTGAGACTGACGCCTTTTGGAATGCACCATTAAAAGTGTTAGAATGCAATTGGTAACAATTCATCTATTGTTCGTTTTTTTGCAGTTTTAAGGATAACTCCAAAGGTACAAAATAATAAAGGCTAAAATGCTGTTTCAATACTACAATATAAAGCACCATGTTCAAATTATTTAAATATCAAACACATAACAAATCTACCAGTTATGTTTTTGATAATAAAACATTTGAACCAATTGGGCTGCTTTCAGAAAGAAGTCTTGACTGTGAACACTCCATGTTCACTGTCAATATGTAAAGAAATATAAATATTTCATACAAAATCATGCATCAGGATTGAAAAGAAGTCTTCCCGCTTCAATTCCTAATGGCTAAATATTTTGATTAGCTAACTTATTTGTATGTGTACCTTATTTGTAGGCTTTTATTAAAGTGTGGGCAGTTGATAGGTCTGAGTGCTGTGATGTGGGGGTAGGGTTGGTTGATGGAAGTTTTCTAACCCTGTGTAATCTACAAATAAGAATCAGCCTTCAATTTTTTGAAGGGGAGTTAAATGAGAGACAAATGAGTGGATGTACATTAAGTAGCATGCCTGATAAGCAGAAAAAATGCTACTTTGCTTTAAATTAGCAAATGCCACGTGCTCTTTAAATGACGGGAGTAATCTAGAGAAACACTTGTTTCTTACTTACCTTAATTTTGGATACTTATCTGTCTGATCTACAGATAATCTCACACTTACAATCTAATTGCAATCATTATGCACGTATACAAGATAATCAAAACAGTTGCACTTTACCAGTTTGACTGATTTTCACTGATTTTCTCATCATTATTTGTGATCTGATTGATATTTAAATGGCCTGCTCATGGTGTGTGATATATATATATATATATATATA
>NW_017306300.1:3333566-3337722 GCF_000935625.1 Nanorana parkeri | reverse complement strand
TATATATATAATCTTCTATTTGAAAAAATATATTACATTGCCCAGAAGATCCAATAAATTACAAGATGATTATTTAATAACTTTTTCAACAAACACAAGTTAAGGCCTTTTGACATTATTCATTGCTATCTTTCAAGTGTTTTCTCCATAGGTTGATGTTCCAGAAGTGTCAAGGGATTTGGAGCCTGACTATAAGAAGAGAGAGCAATGCACTCTCTGTTTCTGTTTTATTCCTGTTGAATGGAGAAGACATTGTTGATAATGATGCTTTCCTAATTTATTTTTATATATAATACACATATGGAGCTAGCTTACTTTAGAGCAATGAATCTACTGAGAGGCACTTAATCAATAAATGTATGAATCTTTTACGGCTACAGCAACCTGTTTTTATTAACAAAATGGGTTGCACAGTTGCAATAAATGTACAGTAGCATAATAGTAACAGCAACTTGTATCATTCTCTGTCGTTTTTTCATCCATGCAAACAGGATCACAATAACTGAATATTTATTTGAAAAAGGGGTAAATGCATTGTTACTGTAAATGTAAAAAAACACATTGAGACAGCTCTCCTTTGTTAGCTGAAGACATCTGAGTATGACAAATTCAGTCACTATATGGGAGCCAGGCATTGTAAAACAGAAGGTTGTTGGGAGTTGTCACCTCTGAGCTTCCTGTTTCATTAATCGAACAATAAGGTGAGAGAACTGCCAGGGATGTTACATTACCAGCATGTTAACTGTCACTGACTGGTATGTACACTTCAAGCAATGCAATCAATTAAGTTTCACATTTTATTCTCTAGGAAAAATAAACAAGGAATCTTAATGGTTGTTAAAGGTAAAGACTACAATTTTGCTAGAGTTTGTTTAATTAGATTAAAAAGGTTGCAGTTATAAAAACTCAAATAAAAATCAGCTTCCTATTTTAGAAAAAAATACAAGTGTTATAGATTCCTAATAACATCCTAATTGCTGTTTTCTTTGCTGTAGGTTGCATAAAAAGGAAAATAGTTACTACTACAAGGGCTCCCGGTCCTTTCATTGGTAAAGCAGAGGTTAATTCTAGTTCTCATAAATATCACAATGAGAGAAAAGCAAATAGAATTAGATCTATTACTCATACATAGTATTTAACCACAATGCATGTTTTGATCTACATTCAATTAAGATGATAGCCAACAAGAATATTGGGAAGAGCCTGACTTTAGGTGGAAATCTACCTTTTTTGAACAGTAGAGAAATGTGATGACCAAACTATTGCATTAAAAGGAACCATTAAGTTCAGGTCACACCATGCCATTGCTAGGTCCTTACACCTGGGACATATTTCTCCTTAATCTCCTCCTGTGTGCCCCAGGTCAATGTCTTGCAACTTCCACACTAGCTGTGCAACACATCATTCCAAGCCTTGCACTATCCTTTCTGACATATCCAGTGTGTACAGGTATTCTCCTTGAAGAGGGGAAACCTGATTTAAGTACAACAGCCAGCCAGGAGCTTCCTAAACGTGAGCAGGCATTTAAAAACATCCTTTTAGCTCTGCTCACTCATGTGCGCAGAGGCAACGTGCACCAATGGGAAACTGTCGAAATTGTAAACAGCCAATGATAGAGTCACCCAATCGCTTGTATTTTATGCTACTCAGTGCTCACCCTGAAGCTGCAAATCCCAAGCTCCACTGTGCCAGGTGTGGGCCTGGGACCGGTACATTGGCTCTGTGACATGAGATCAGGGGGAGGTCAGTATATGATCTGCCTCAGATCTCCTCTCCAATGTCAGAATGCAGGAAGTGATGTATATTACATCATTTCTGCATTCAGCTGTCATTCCTGGCTACAGAAGCTGGGGAGAAGCTGGTGAAGCAGAACTCTGCTTCATCAGCTTCTTTGTGGGTCCCTTGTTGACATTAGGGATCTTAAAGACCCCTGATGTCTACATAAAGAGGACCTGTCACATATCTTTGCTATCACATAGGGGGATTCTTAGCCCCCTATATAATAACAATAAAGTTAAGTGAAAAAAGTTTTAAAAAATTCAAGTTCCAAAAAGAAAATTTGAAGTCACACAAAAAAGAAGACCACAAAAAAATGTAAAAGTCCCCCGCCCCCACATACAGATGCAAACATGTGTTGGTTGCGCTTGCCTGAAAAAAACAATGATTGTGCCCATTGCACCCCACATATTACATATCACCGCGAACAGAGCATGAGCAATAATTCTAGGGACATCAATCACTGATAACACTAAAATTCTGAGTGATAAAAGCCTTTAAATCATTGCTTTTGGCTAATTTTGGGTATGGTTGTTTTTTTTTGCAATTTTGCACGCGCGTGCAATTTTAAGGCTTCACATGTTTTGGTGTCTATTTAAACCAATGTGACCCCATCATTATATTTTACCAGAAAATGGGTATTAATACATTTTTCATAACATAATGTAGGAAAAACATTGTTTTTCAAATTTTTCTGTAATTTTGTACTTAATAACGTAAAAAATAAAAAAAACCCAGTGGTGATTAAATACCACCAAAAGAAAGCTCTATCTGTCCCAAAAAAAATGAATACTTTTTTTCAGTAAATCATTGCATGATGGAATAAATATCAGTCAAAGTACCTCAGCGCTGAATACTGAAAAATGGCCTGGCCAGGAAGGGGGTGTAAACACCCCGTCTTTAAGTGGTTAATGTATGCTACCCCTCTGTGCTTTGAGAAACTTCAGCCTAAAGCATAGTATTCAGGTTATGTGTAAATTCAAAATCTTCCCAGTGCAAATGAATCATAGCAAGCCCTCCTCCTTGATTGATTTTCACACTGAGGCAGCTCCACAAGGCAGGGAACCTTAACATCTATAGAATGACAAAAAAGGAGAGCACCCACTCCATGTGAAGGATCGTTTAATAATTTGCTTTTAAAAAATGGTAATGTAGTCACAAGAGAAAATTGACACAAGCATATTCAATGGTTCCCCTCACAGAAGGCTATCGCCCATCAGAAGCCACAGTGCAGCCAAGTCAGCTCACGAACGAAGTAAACTTCCAGCAGCGAGTGGCATGGGTTAACGTGTTTCTGGGGCACACCCCCTTCCTCAGAATTGTATTCTCCTAAATGTTAAATGCAGTATTCAGGTTACACCTATCTAAATTGCTTCTGGACCTAAAGTGCTTCCCCTTGCAGGCCCATAATCCAGAGAACATTCATCTTGTCTTAAATTGTATTGTGACTGTAATGTCTTCCTTATATTGTAAAGCGCTGTGCAAACTATTGGCGCTATATAAATCCTGTATAATAATAATAATGTATGGCATGGAGGGAACCACTAAATATTAACACAGTCAATGGATGAATTTCCACACCCAATATTGATCTGAACATAGCCTTAAAGAGACTCTGTCCTCCCAGATTTACTTCTACACACCTTGCTAGCACTTCACCTCTGCTCCTTTCATGATCACAGCTGGCATTAAAATAACCAATGTTCCCTCATGTCAGATGCTGGGAGAGTGGTGACATAATTATCTCTGTCATTTGATGATGCTTGGTCCTAGTGATTGGCTGATAAACCCAAGCACTGTCACATGGGAGGAGTCGCAAACTTCCCCATACCAAGAAGTACTAAATATTTTTACTGGCTGAGGAAGTGGAAAAAGTGGTGGGGGCATGCTGACAAAGTAAATATCAGTGGGTTGCGAGGCCCCTTTGTACACACACCCTGATCTCAATAACTGCATAATAAAGGAAAGGAAATCAGCGGTTACCATTCATTAATGGATGCCTCAGTATATAGGCATCCATTAATGAAAGAGTTAACCTTTTTCAGATACCCGATCCCTTTCAGGAATCGGGTGTCTGAGGGTGAGAGCAGAGCCGCATTTGCAGCTCTTGCCATCACTCTGACAGCTGTTATAGATCGGGTAATCCTGATGTATACCGGCTTTTTTTTAACCTTCAGCAATAGAAACATAAGGGTCTATTCACGAAGCTGCCGAGGGCAGCCGAGTGAATGACTGATCTGAAGTGAAGTGAGCCGAACACTGTTCGGCTATTCACTTCAGGCTGGTATGGCTAATTTCAGCTGTACATCGGCTGAAATCAGCCGTACATCGGCTTGCTTCGTGTGGCTTCGGGTTGGCCGAACATGCTTAGCATGTTCGG
>NW_017306300.1:3266924-3332428 GCF_000935625.1 Nanorana parkeri | reverse complement strand
CAGCCGATCCAACATCTGGATCGGCTGAGCCGAACCTCCGGCATGCTGCTCACTTCTGTTCGGGCTATTCTTAAAGATCCCGAACAGCAGTGATTGAATAGCTGAATGCCGCCGAGCGGCATTCGGCTCGGCTGTTCTGCTCGGTCCCTCAGAGGTACCGAGCAGAACAGAAAAAGAGCGAAAAAAGATAAAAAAATACAAAGCAAACAATTGTGCGGAGCTAGCAGTGACAGCTACCTCCGATGTTTTCTGATCGTTGTTGGAATGATCAGAAAACCTTTAGTGACATCTGATTCTGAAATGCTGCAGGATCAGTGTCACTAAGGTTATTATTAGCTGTTCTTAAGTTTGAAGCAGCCTAATAATAACAAAAAATGAATTAACTAAGTTATCAAGCAGTAATAATGAGATTAATTCACAATGACTGCTTGATATATTTAAATAAATAAAATAAAAATTTAAAAAACGTTTAACAAAATAGTAAAAAGTGTAAAAAAATTAAAAATAAAGTGTAAAAAAAATTAAAAATAAATGTAACAAATAAAAAAATGAAACAAATAAACATGAGCTGCAGATTTGTTTTTCACCCAAGGTTTTTTTAACCCCCTCCTGACAGTGATATACACACAATACAATGTAATCTCCTATGATTACACTTATGTATCAAACTATTTCACTTCAATTTTGTCCCTAGAGCTTTGTCCAGTGCCCTGCCTGACACTTTTTCACAATTTTAAGAAATTAAAATATAATAAATAATTATAAAAAATTATAATAAAAAAATGGTCCAGTAAATGTGAATTCTGGGGGCGTTGCCTGATCCGTACCACAGTAAAAAGGGTACCAAGTTCGCACATCACTGAGCTTGGTCGCAGAATCGTCGCTGTCCTCACTTTCAGTGTCTGTTGAGGAATTTCCCAACGAATCGCTATCACTCAATTCTGCAAGTAGTTCTAATTTACTATCGCTGTTTTCTACTTGGTCTAAAACCACTTTTGACCTAAAAAAACGAAAAACAAGCTCAGTCATGAAGGGGGTTAATATTAGTATTGCTAATTTTATGATTATTTGATATATATTTATATAATGTTTAACTACAAGAAACACTGAAAGCATTCTCATTGTTTATCATCATTTTGTTTTATATAATCTTTTAAAATAAACCTAAAACTATAATAATAACAGAAGGTTTAAAACACTGATAGTTATGCTCTTTACCGTGAGGATAATTTGTCTAGCATCTAGTATCCTGCTTTGAACCCACAGGTGCTTTGATGCTTTTCCATCCGACACCTACATGCCCAATCCCTTAGAAAAAAAGACATTACAGAGTACCTAGAGCATTTCTCAGGAACTTGTCTCTAGTAACCACTGAGTAATATAATCATTGTTCCTGCATTATTGGTAACACAGCCTACAGAGTCCTCAGCCATTGAAATGCTTACATTTAGATAACCGTTTAAAACCTAGTCAGATAAATGAGAGTTCAAGTTTGTCTGCCACATTTCTCATAGTCCTAAAACTGGCAAACATTTTAAAAGTTTGAAGATATATTTAATTTACATTTGACTGAAAGCTTCTTGTAGATTTTTTATTTAAACTGCATTTGAAGACAATGGTAAATGGAGTTTTAAAGTTACCCTGTCACTTCAGGGTCAAAATGGAACTAAAGATTTTCTTAAAAAGAAAGCTGTATAATTTAGCTTTCAGGCAGCGACTGAAAAGGTAAATATATAACATTTATTTTTTTACAGGAAGGATTTACTTTCATTTTGACCCTGTAGTGACAGGGTCACTTTAAAGTGACTGTATAATGGTGTGCATATATTTTTTGTGTTTTATATAACTTTTTCTATTAACAAGATGTTTAAAACATTTATTTTTTTAATGTTTTTTTTCTCTGAGAATTATTTGGAATTCAACTGAAATTAATCAGGCCTTGAATTTGCCATAACTGCAAATGTGATAATCTCACTGTTGTTTATGTTGAAATATTTGTCTAAATAATGCACTGAAAAAATTACAAGTAAACTGTAGGAGCTACCACATACCAGTGCAGGTCACAGCAATTATTTATCAAAACAGGATCAGGAAACGGTAAAACAATCAGGTAACATGATATCAAGAATATCACGCTGTTTGCATGTTCAAAATAAATAACATTCACAGGAATATCACCTTTAAAAATAAATCAGGCTTAGCAGAAATGCATTTTGTGATATCCTACTGGGTAAAACATCTTATGGCATTGATCAATAGCTATCTCATTGTGAAATTTATGGCTTTAAAAATCTTTGAACACAACAGATATTTCTTAGCAGCAGTAAGAGCTAGGACTGCTCTATACTGATATCCAATGTCCTATCTGTTTGTGATTTTGATTAGCCAATGTATGCTGAAGGTTATATATCATTCTTCAAATATTGATTGCTCAAAGGCTGTTGAGATTACTGGCACGCTAAGGTAAAGGTGACCACCTTATTTAACAACAGAAAGCATCTCCCTCCCACCTTCTTTGTCATATACCTGTGACCACTAATTGTATTTTACCTCTAAAGATTTTTTTAGAAATACTAGAATTATTTTAAGAAACCGGCAGTAAATGTATCGAAGGATCTGTTATCTTGACTTTCAATACTCATAATGTTTATAGATAGCATATTTAAAAAAATTTGGAGCACCATTACTATAGGTAATTTGACTTAAACTTAGATTTCCTTCAAACATAGCTTTCCTTCACTTGAGACTTTATGCAATTTGCAAGAAGACTTGCATCATTATGCACAGGAATAACATAACTGCATATGACCAAGTTAAGTCACCACATGATCTGAGAGTCATACTGGAGCTTCCAATTGGTTCCAAAAGTAGAAGACACTAGGGTTGATTTCCTAAACACAAATAGATTGTTCACTTTGGAAGCGAAATTGCACTTTGCAGTGAAAATGTCTCCTTAGTTTATTGAATCTGGTGAAGTCTCATGTTGCAAAGAATACCCAATTACAAGAACAAGTAAGCTAAAAAAATGTTCTTGCGCACAATTGATTTTTGGAAATCAGCAGTGCTTGACCTCATTCACTAAGCTAAGTGCAGTGCATGTTTCTTTTCAAAGTGAACAGCCTTTTAGTCTTTAGCATTAACCCCACTGTAATTTGTAAGTTTTAGGTTTTGTGTGCTCTAGCATGAAAGAAACAATTCAGCATATGTCCCTGATAAATGAAAAGTGTTTGTTGTAAAATTACTTAATTTTGACAAATGCACAAAAGAACATAAGTGTCAAATTGTGATTCACCCAAATGAAAAGGAAACTAATTGCTATGTCTAGGGGCCGGGGCCTTCCCATTGAACATCTGTGTCCACTCCGGCTGTAGTACTGCCGGTTTCATAGACTTCAATGCTGCAGTCACATCTGTGCCCCCTCTCCTCCTGGCCGAACACAAAACAGAGCCTGGGGCTGTTTGCTTTGTCATTGGTCAGGAGATGAGGGGGGCAGAGATGGGAATGCAGTGCTGAGGTCTATGAGACCTACAGCACTACAGCTGGTGAGGGCATGGAAGTTCAGTGGAAGCTGGACTTTTTGCCAACACGTATACTGATGATTTGCAGGGAGGAAGATCAAAGTATTGCAGGTGGATTTACAGCAAAGGACCTCTACAACTTACTGAACTGCAGTTTATTGTGCTCTAAATTAGACTTTAAGTATTGTGCATGGTAATAGCTTCTCAACATCACCCTGGTTTTTTTCTATAAAATATTCTTGGAAATGCATTTTCATTTAGCACACCACTCCATTACATTATGACTACATTTTCATAATGGTATGTACTCATACAGTAATAATAGTAAAGGCCATATCTTAATTTTAGCAAATAGATCTAGAAAGAAAAAACATATCAAAAACCAAACCAATGTTACTGAAGGTGAAATGTTTGGGTTTCTTCACAGACTCTTTTATAAATAAGTGCTCTTTTGGCATTGACAAGATCAAAACATGTAGGATTGTATAAATGAAGGCAATATAAAACAACAATCAATAGTTGGTGAATCATGTTTCAAAGCAGACCACAACTTTCCTTTCTAAGATGAAAAATCAATGTAATGATTTGTTGAAACTAGTAAACTGTTTGAGGAAGCAGTGGGAAGATCACGAATGCTTTTTATAAGCTGTAGGATAAAGAGTATGGGAGACATATGATGACTGAAATATTATAAATAAGTAGGCAGATGTGAGAAGATCTTCACATGTAGATGGAAAGATGAGCCAACAAGACATGATACAAAGTGAAAGGTAATTTGTGAAAGAAATAAGAAATTACAAATCTAACTATGTGGGCACAGATACATTCAAATGGATTTATAGACCTGTACATAATTAATGATTTCTATACATTTCTTTATTGTTGTCCATACTCAAACTTATTGATGTTGACTAAAAAATGTTCATGAATGAGTCCACATGTTGGTGTGAACAGTAGTCCTAATATATTTTACCCATCCATGGACACTTGGATTAATGCTAAAGATATACAGGGAATGGGTAAAGAAGGAGCATTTGATATAATTGCTGTCTGAAAGAACACTTAGGTAAAGGATGATGGAAAGCAGGTTTGTCAATAAAAAGGCAGGGGTAAAAGTATCAGGAATGTAATTGATCACTAAGCTGAGAATCAGGCAAGTGTATCATAATAAATCTCTAGTACAAGACAATACTTGGGAAAACCAAAATAACAGCATAACTCAAGGAACAACAAGACATAACCAGCCAGAGAGTAAACTCAGTCAAGTACAGGGTCCTTAGGTCAAAGTCTGTCCAGCAATTTGTAAGTAAAACTGGCTTTCCTATTTAGTAGCTTTTTGCGTAATATAAATGGCAAGTACCCCAATAAGTGTTTGAGATTTTGTAAAATATTGGAAAATTTCTGTCATGAAATGACACAAATGAACTCTAATAACATGAATTAGGCAATGTATAGCCAGGGTAAAGGACCTAATGCAAGTAAATTACTTAATTATGGTATTCCTATTTTGGACTTTATTAGGGAAGACTGTGCCATTACTATTCTAAAAACATGCACTATGCTGTACTGATATCTCTCTCTCTTCTTCCTTTGAACAGACGTGTGTATCAGCTGGACTGCCTGCCAGTGCTTGGGCTTAGAAAGCAGATGCAGTAGCCTTGGATTACCTCCAGGGTAGTTGTCTTTTTGTGGGGCCTCTCAATTTAGCTGTGTAGAATAATGTACCCACACCCAAACATGTCAACTCCTGGACATGTTGATAGGTAGTTTATGCTACACCAATTTCCTGTGGAATGGGGGGCATGAGGGTGTTAAGACTTTCAGCGGCAACAGTTTAATGTTAAATGTTACTGTGTAATTTCTTTTATGAACATGTTTGCATATACAAATTGGTAGAATTCCAGCCAGCAATTATATTTAAGCATTTAGGGAATAACTAACGTTTAATATGTGGTATGTGATACCACGTCTTAGTGCTTTAGATCTATTGTGTATTTGTATCTGTATTTTACATTTCCCTCTTTTTTTGCTAGTCCTGGTTTCTTTATTTGTCTTTAAATTTTTTTACATTTGTAGGTGAGTTTTATGTGTGTGCATGATTTATAACAGCGATTATGTTGCAATATTATACAATGTAATAACGGCATTACTGTAAATCCTGTTACTCGGGATATAAACCCTTGAAAATGCATTCCAGTACTTTAACTATTATTAGAAATGTAGCTTATTTGTGCATCACCCAGCTGTATCAAATCCTCTCTGAATTGGTGCTGACACTTTCCTTCCTTCTGGAGGGTGGCTACTTTTGTACCCCGTGTTCCCTGTGTGTGTTGTAAAGTAGCCACCACTCCAAGCTCGCTCCAGTGATAGATCACAATCTCAATACAAACTAGTAAACATGAGATTGTAGTCCATCATAGGAGAAAGCTTGAAGTGGTGGCTACTTTATAACACACACACAGGGACCATAAGGATCAAAAGTAGCCACCCTTCAGAAGGAAGGACACTGTCAGCATGAATTTAAAGAAGATTTGAGGATCTACAGCTTAGTGAGGCACGAATAAGGTGCAGTTTTGTTAATAGTTAGGGTACTTAAATGTATTTTTAATATTTAACTCCTGAGTTTAGTGTCACTTTAATTCCTGTGCAGATTTAAAAACACACTTTAGATGGCGTGCGCAAGTTATACAAAATCTACTGAAAGCATCAGATAGCTACATATAAATAGATTAGGAAATATCAAAAATTAAAATTGCAGAACTCTGCAGTTTAAAATAAATGTATAATTAATATGTATATTACATTTATTAGTAGTTGCTAGTTATGAAAGTATTACAAAATTAATGTTCTTGGTCTTGCATTAGTGTTTGGTGAGCTTGCTGACCATACTTCATTGTTCTACTGATACATACACACAAATACTAAAATGTTTAAAAATATATAAAATACAAGTTTGTTTAGCCATGATTCAATCTAAACCAGCCATGTACAATAAATTACCCAAACATAGTTTCATAATGCATTCTTTGAAAAAAACTTAATGAGATCCCCTCTCTAACAGTGAAAAAAACAAAAACAAAGAAAAACTCCTAAATGCAGTTTGAAGCCATTTTTCTTTCACAGTTTGTTATTGCAGCAAATAATGCTGATGAGAACAGGCACAGCACTCAATCCACTTGTATCACCACAACTTTGCAAAATGTCTATAGTTGAGTTGATGTCAGGATTCAAATCTAAACAGTATCTAAAAATCAAAAATGCTAAACATAAAAAGCAAATAACTGAATACATAGTTGAAATGCATACAGTATATGGAAATAATTGTACCTGTTAGAGGATTTGTAATTGTGTCCATTCAATCCTGATGCTCACTGCAGATTTTTGCTGCACCTAAAGTTTAGTAAATCACTAACATTTTAAACAAGCTTTAACATGTTAATGTAATTTTAATTTTTTTTTATATTTTTAAATCTGTAGCTTTATTTAACAAAGCCTGTTTATCCTGCCATAAAGGTCCTTATTCATGCACTTCCAGTTATATAGTGACGACGCTGTTTCCCTGTCTCCTTATTTTGCTCTTACCTTGTCACCCTGACACACAAGCTTCCAGTGGAGTAAGCATTTCAAAACACATTACACAAGAATGGCCCCCTGTTTTAATCACAGTGAAACCTACCCTGATTGCTTGCATGTAGACAGAAAGTGCTGCAAAGAGGTGGAAGCACTGAGGTGCAAACAAAATTAAAACAATGTAAAAAACAAGTATTTTATTTTTTTTAAATGGCAGCTGCTCATGATACACAACATTTTACCAAACAATATATATTTTTGTTAGTTTACATCTACTTTAAAAAATATAACAAAATAACCTCCATGCTCCCATCCTGTTACTCAACAGTTAAGTTGAGTTACCAGTTCACCTCTCTGCTCACTCTGCTCTCTATTCCTTGTCAGAAAATGTGCACGCAGTGTAGCTTGATTAGTTATTATTGATGCCTCTCCTACTCTCAGTGGTTTCTTTACAAAGGCTGATTTCAAGTCCAACTCTGGCATTTACGCTAGTTGCTTTTGTAAATACATTTAATAACTTTCTAATAAATACATATGTTCATTAATTGGAGTTTTTCTTTTAGATGTTCAGTTTTAGGTTAGTTTTTCACAGTAAGTAGAGTTTTAAAATCAAATTTGTCTCATGCTGATCATAGACCGAGAGGGGTCTATTCACGAAGCAGCCGAAGGATCTAGCCGTAGCTTCGGCTGATGCTTTAGCTAGCTTCGGCCTAGGACCCCTTTGGTTCAGTAGAACCAAAGGGCTGCTGTATGGGATATTCAGTATAGCCCGTACAGCTCCCAAAGTGGGCAGGGCGGCTCAGTCGAGCTGAAGGCATATGCCTTGGCTCGACCGAGCCGAGGTGAAAGGCGAAGCTGGCCGAGCGGCCGGCCAACAGCCTGCTTCTGACAGCTGGGCATGATCTTACGGCTGGCTCCTGCCACTTGCAGATAGATCAGCGTCCCTGGTTACCAGCTAACCAGGGACACTGATCTCCAGACAGCCCAACTCTCCCGGGCGCTCCGGGAGCCGTTAGCTGCCATCAGAATAAAAAAAATCACCATAGGAATGCATTACTAGATTCCTATTGGGTATTTCAATTTGCAATGGCCAATAGCAAACTAGCTGCTGTCTGCCCAGTCTGCTTGCTGTCAATCAGCAGAGGTGACCTGTAGTTCTCCATCAGGTCCCCTATGGTGATTGACAGCAGCAAAGGGTGGGTGCAATAGCTAATTTGCTATTGGCTATTGCAAATTGAAATAGCCAATAGAAATCTATCAATACATTCCTATGGCAAAATTGTACTTATTTTTTTGACGGCAGCAGAACCGCCCGCCAATAGAAAACAGTTGGTAAAAGCTAGCTGTCACTGCTAGCTCCGCACAATCGTTTCCTTTTTTTTTTACTTTTTTAACTATTTCTCTATTCTGCTCGGTGCCACATAGGGACCAAGCAGAACAGCCGAGCCGAATGTCGCTCAGCGGCATTCGGCTATTTACTCACTGCTGTTCGGCATCTATGAGAATAGACCGAACAGCAGCGAGCAGCCTGTCGGAGGTTCAGCTTGGCCGATCCAGATGTTGGATCGTCTGAATCGAACTCCCTCTGCACTTTGGGTCAGCCGAACATGCTGAGCATGTTCGGCTGACCCAAAGCCACCCGAGGTACGGCTGATTTCAGCCGATAAGCGGCTGAAATCTGCCGTACAAACCTGAAGTGAATAGCCGAACAGCGTTCAGCTCACTTCACTTCTACATGCTTCCTTTTGGGACTGTTTAATATACTTCCATTTTACGGAGAAGAGGAGAGGGATCTGTTGTGCTAAAACACTATCTGCCCAAGGGTGATAATGCTGCTCCTCCTTAGATACAGTACAGTAAGTGAGTGTTTAAACATAGGGCTGTAAGTTAGCTACTGCAAGATCACCAAGTGAAAATGAAAGGGAAAAAAAGCCTGAAAAAAAGAAAACTAATACAGACACCACAAGTTAAGAGTGATAAGCTGCAATAAATTGCATTTTGTTCTTGGGTTTATACATGCTTTAGGTTAGGTTCCATAACAAAGACTTACACAGACAATAGAAACCTGAGAGGAGTTTAAACCTGCCCTACCTTAGCCAAAGCTATAAAAGTGGCCGAAATAGAAGCTGACATATTGTGTGGAAAGAAAAAGTCAGAAAGAAAAAACATTTTGCACAAGGAAACATTTACTATTGTAAAATGCCACTTAACATTTAGTCAAACTAACATTAACTTCTAGGTTGCTGTGGTATTTTTTATGGTCCATTAACACTGTAGTATCTGTAAATGTTTCCCCAGTAACTGGTTTGCCATGTTAATTTAAACAGGTAATGCTTGTTTTCAGTTACTGTACATAGAGACATATCTGTGCATTCAGTCCCATGTAAGAGTAACAAATATGTCTTGTTGAAGAGTTTAAAGCAGAAAAATTTACTCCTAAATAGTGAGAGTTGTTGCATAAAATAAATTAAGAATGTATGAAACAATATTAAAAATAATGAAAAACATTGATTTTACAAGTACAGTCAAATGCCCACTTAAATTAACAAACAACATTGATTGTTTCCTCCTCTGGCCTTCCCTAGAAATACAGTGGCTGGGCTATTTCTACTTAGCTTAACCGATAAATAAATGAAGACAATTGATATCTGTGTTTAGGTCTTCCAAACAGCTGGCTAACAAAAGAAATATGCTGATTTACTACGCGACTTCCATCTAGAGGCTATATTGAAAACAATGCATGCACTGTCTAAATTGGCAGCCTGGTGTTTTGGGAGGATACAGAAGAAACATACATCTTTTAATGATTTGAAATATAGGAAGGGTATTGATGTTCTATCCCAGTTATAAATGCACATTTTTTCCCTCTCTTGTTTGAAGCTTAATCTTAGTGGATACTCCGAATTGCAAATCAATGTGCAACTTGTATCTCTGTAGGAGATTAAAGCATCAATCCATTTGATCTTCTTTAGGGAATTTTTCCCACTCCACCCTTCTCTGTACAGTACTGATCATTTTTAACCCGCCTAACAACCTCTTCTTTATCTGTTCAGTATATTTAATGTTGCTACTTTTTGTTAGTATGTAATTTGTTAATGAATTGTACATTGCTTGACTATTGTCTAATTTCTAATGTTCCTGTTAAATAACAAAGATTTGTCATCATTATCTCTATAAAGTTAAAGCAGATTAGTGCTGGTTTCAAGGTTAAAGAAATTAAATAGCAATGCTTCTGGGTAACATTTGGCTTCACCTAGATAAAAAGAAATCAACCTCTCCACAGCAGTAAATCTGAACATTTATAACATTTTGTATATGAAAGTTCTGACAAGAAGATTGCTGTTCAGATTATAAACTGATATATTATCTGAGAAGATTGCTGTAACAGTTTCTGTTTATCATGAAAAGAAACAGGAGCATCTTCAAATATTCAGCATTTTTACAAGGTTGTGTTTTAGAATTTAAAAAAAAGAAATATATATATCTATATATATATATATCTATATCTATACAGATATATAAAAAAACAAAACGGAGTATTGTTTTTTATTAAAGAATCATATGTCTGTAGCTGTCAACATTAAAATATACAATACACAACTTAAATAAACTCTTAGAAACAGAAAAGCACCTGTTTAAATAAGTGTAAACTATTTGAAATGCACAGATGCACACTGTAAGTGCTGCATATCTGATTATATCTGCAGTTGATAAAATGACCTTGAAATATAATAGATCTGCACAATTATGTCAGCCTGGTATATCCTTTGTTGCTACTATTTTTTTTACTGTTCAATATTTGCTAAGATTATTAAAACAGAAATTGCACTATGTACACTTGTGCTCATAAGTTTACATACCCTGGCAGAATTTATGATTTCCTGGTCATTTTTCAGAGAATATGAATGATAACACGAAAACCTTTCTTTCACTCATGGGTAGTGTTTGGCTGAAGCCATTCATTATCAATCAACAGTGTTTACTCTTTTTCAATCATAATGACAACAGAAACTACCCAAATGACCCTGATCAAAATTTGACATACCCCCAGTTCTTAATACGGTGTGTTGCCCCTTTAACATCAATGACAGCTTGTAGTCTCTTATGGTATGTGTGGAGGAGGCTCTTTATCTTCTCAGATGGTAAAGCTGCCCATTCTTCCTGGCAAAAAGCCTCCAGGTCCTGTAAATTATTGGGCTGTCTTGCATGAACTGCACGTTTGAGATCTCCCCAGAGTGGCTGGGGATGATATTGAGGTCAGGAGACTGAGATGGCCACTCCAGAACCTTCACTTTATTCTGCTGTAGCCAATGACAGGTCGACTTGGCCTTGTGTTTAGGATCATTGTCATGTTGGAATGTCCAAGTACGTCCCATGCGCAGTTTCCGGGCTGATACATGCAAATTGTCCTCCAGTATCTTTTGATAACATACTGGATTCATCGTGCCATCAATTCTGACCAACTTTCCTGTGCCTTTGTAGCTCACACA
Organism: Nanorana parkeri; assembly: GCF_000935625.1. Classification (NCBI taxonomy): domain Eukaryota; kingdom Metazoa; phylum Chordata; class Amphibia; order Anura; family Dicroglossidae; genus Nanorana; species Nanorana parkeri. The sequence goes on along the minus strand of NW_017306300.1, from coordinate 3,320,850 downwards.
TCCCCAAAACATCAGCGATCCACCTCCGTGTTTCAAAGCACGAATGGTGTACTTTTCATCATACTTTCATCATACTGGACTCCTCTCCAAATGTAGCGTTTACGGTTGTGGCCTAAAAGCTCAATTTTGGTTTGAGGCTTGTCTCTGTGCTGTTTGGTGTATTGTAAGCGGGATACTTTGTGGCATTTGCGTAGTAATGGCTTTCTTCTGGCGACTCGACCATGCAGCTCATCTTTCTTCAAGTGCCTCCTTATTGTGCATCTTGCAACAGCCACACCACATGTTTTCAGAGTGTCCTGTATTTCACCTGAAGTTATTTGTGGGTTTTTCTTTGCATCCCGAACAATTTTCCTGGCAGTTAGTTGGTCTTCCTGACCGTGTTTTGGTTTCAACATAACCCCTCATGTTCCCCTTCTTGATTAGAGTTTGAACACTTCTGATTGGCATCCTCAATTCTTTGGATATCTTTTTATATCCCTTTCCTGTTCTATACAGTTCAACTACCTTTTCCCGCAGGTCCTTTGACAATTATTTTGCTTTCCCCATGACTCAGAATCCAGACACGTCAGTGCAGCACTGGATGAAGGATGCAAGGGTCTGTCAGGAGGCCAGAAACTCATTGGCCTTTTATGCACACAAACTGATTACATGCAAACAGATCACTGGTGAGGATGGTTCCATTTAATAGCCATTCACACCCCTTTGTGTCAACCTGTGTGAATGTTATCAGCCCAAAATCACCAGGGTATGTAAACTTTTGATCAGGGTCATTTGGGTAGTTTCTGTTGTCATAATGATTGGAAAAGAGTAAACACAGTTGATTGATAATAAATGTGTTATCATTCATATTCTCTGAAAAATGGCCAGGAAATCATACATTCTACCAGGGTATGTAAACTTATGAGTACAACTGTACCCTAGAAGAGATTTAAGATTATTTGTATACCTTTGTTTATCCATTGTATATACAATAGAAATCCGAAATATGACAGCAGAAGTTTGTAATGTAATAACAATAATTTTATTGAAACACCACAGAAGTTAAATGGCCTGAACTCTTGTCTTACATTTCTGGGTTTAATCCCCACAAAGGACAGTGAGCTTATGGGGGTGATTTACTAATCTAAACACACACACACACCAGGTGTGTGTGATTTTCACACAGCAAAACGTATTTATCAACCAAAAAGTCTCTAAAAGCATATTTCCACTAATGCCATATATGGAAAAATCATGCACATGATGCATATATAATGCTGCTTCACAGTTTAGACAAAAATGGTTAGCTCATGCATTTACATTCCTGCATTCATCAACGCAAGCAACACAACATAGAGCTAATTTACACCACATTACCTTGCAATTCATTGCAGGGCTTTGCACAACACACCTGCTGGGTGTGTACACACTACAAAGGTGTTTCGATTCCTCCCATAGATCATGCTGGGAGGGAACACACTACAGAGGTGTATACACGTTCGTGGTGTGTTTAAAAGGTTAGTAAATCAACCCCTATATGTTCTCCCCATGCTTGTTTGGGTCTCCATCTAATGCTCTGTTTTCTCACCACAATCAAAAAACTTTCTGGAAGGTAAATTGTCTTCCCTGCTAAATTAGATTAAGTGGCATAATTATAAAGCAAGAGTTGGTGACTGAGGACAAAGAGAACAGCTCTGTATACACAAAGGAAAATGTCCATAATGAAGATAATGTTGTCAGTCTTAAATGAACAACAAAGGCTCAAATATGATACGGTCAAGAAAAAGACAAAATAAAGGTGAATAAACATCTGGACCAGATTACATTTGCCTTAGTGTCCTCACAGAGCTGAGCTCTATTATTTTGAAGTCATTTTTTCACATTTTTTGTGATGATTTATTGCCTGGCTTGGTACCAATGGACTAGTGAAAGGCCATTGTGCTGCATACAATTAAAAAGTATTCAAAGACTTTACCAAGCAACTACAGACCTGTAAGTTTAACTTCTATAGTCAAGAGTTTAAAAAAGGTTCAAACAGAAGAGTGTTTGCTAGAAACAAGCAATAGTCAGCATGGACTCACTAAATACTGAAGTTGCAAAGCAAATCTGCATTCTTTTTATGATGAATAAGGATTAGCTTTAGGTTCCAGTCGACCATGAATTTGACCCAAACCAAGCTTGTTTGCAGTTCAATGAACCGGCAAACCAAATGGCCAAATCTGGTCAGTTCATGGGGCATCATTAATCATGACCGACATTGGACAAATATCTCTAAACAATGTGATTGATGCTGTATTTACATTGAGGACAATAATAATTAAACATTTTTCCCAGTGTCAGTGTGTTTATTTACTATTGTCCTATTTTGTGAAGGATTAACATGGGGTACTATGTAATCTGGTAATGCATGATGAGGGCCAGATATCTGGGAGCCAGATTCCAATAAGTCCGCTACATCTACCGGGCAAGGGATGTGGAAATTAGGTTTTTGTTCCTATCATCAGGGTGATTAGGTTCCTTATTGGGTGGCCCTGGCAAGGAACCAACCTAATGTTGCAGTTGTATAGCCTAATATTGTTTAGGAAGGGGGAAACCACACAGTCAGGCTTTATTAATGAATAGGGTAAGGATCTGGGGGGAACCCATGCCTTTTCTTTTTGCTAAAAATTCAGGCATGCAACCTCGGTGGGTAAATAGTTACATAGTACACCTTGTTAATCATTCACTCTAAAGTAATTAGCAAATAAACACACAGACACTGTAAAAAAGTATTTTATAAAATAAATACATGAACAATGCTCCAGGTGTAAATTCAACATCAATCATGTTGTGCAGCAATATAGATCCAATGTCAGTCACAATAACTGATCCCAGAAAGATCTATTCATACTAGTGCCACTTCTGCTGCCGCTATTCCAACCCCTTCTTTCGCTGATTCTCATTCTTCCCCCATTCTTTCTTTACAAATGACATCTCTCTGGCTAGCTGCTGAAACTGGCGTATGGAGTGGGAAAAAACAGTATCCATATATGGTCATGACTATATTTGGTTGCCATGAAGCAGCAGGCTGAAGAGCTGTCATTTGTGAAGGGAGAATCGGTAGGAGAGGATTGTAGTGGTGTGGTTCTTTGTGTCCGGTGGGTCATCCAAGAGTAACTCATCATGATTGACTTTGCATATACATCGCTGAATAACATGATCAACATTGGAATTACATTGGGGAACTTTGTGTTTATTATCTGTGTGTTTATTTACTGTTTTTTTATTTTTGGGAATGAGTAAAAAGCAGTAGTAAGTACCCTTTACTCCTTCATGTAGGGGGATATTTTAAAGGAGAGCTCAAAAGTCTTTTTTTGTTTTTCTTTCTAAATGTTGCTTTTGCAGAAGTACAATGCCCAGGTGCTCAACTTCACATGCAGGATTAAGGTAACTCCCTTGCATGGTATTTTAAGGAATTGAGTATCTGAATGATAATGATTTGCATTGGTACATGTCCCCCATAGAAGTGCCCAACAACCCAGGCCCTACATAGTGAACTTGATATTGTTTACTAAGGTTACTGCAAAGGATAAGGGAGCAATTGTGTGGTCTGGAGGAAAAAAGCACCATCACATGCAGAAAGTCATCTTCACAGTAAGAGCTGTGAACATGTGGAATAGACACCATCTGGAACTAGTTCTAACCAGCTTAGTTGCTTGTTAACAAAAAAGCTGGATGCATTCCTAAATGCACGGAATATAACTATTTATTAACATCAATAAATTATATAAACAAAGATTGCTGATCCAGGAAATATATGACTGCCTTGGGGATCGAGAAAGTTTTACTCCTATTTAGAGTAACTTGGACCATGATTTATAAGGGTTTAGTTGCCTTAAGCTGGCCATACACCTTACAATTATCTTCAGATTTTCTGTGGTCAGATGGAAAAAGTGCAACAGATTGGCCCAGGTGGAGATTACTCCATCCACACAGTTAAGTGTAGATGGAGGAATCTGTTGTACCTTTTCCATCTGACCAGAGAAAATCTGCAGATAGTATGGCCAGGTTTACTCTGAATTAACTGTGGGAAAAGGGTTCTGATCATGGAGGTGTTCATCACATGTATTTATCCATTTTATTTATATTGGTTGAATGGTGGACCTTTTTTAACCCAACTCTTTCTATCTGGTTTCTTGGTTCCCTATCATAGGGATATTAGATTGTAAGATCATTTAGGGCATGATGCTCCTTTAAGATACTGAGTACTGTAAAGCACTGCAAAAGAAAAATCACTGGTATGTAAGCAATTAAAATAAAAACATTCTTGGTTGCATTTCAACTGTATCCAAAGTGAAGAGTGTTTTTAATGTTTTTGTACAGTGCAAACATGTTAAAACTCCTTTAAATATGTATTGCAACCTGTGCCCCCCACAGGGGAGATCCCTCCCTGTGACTTGGTGACCATTGTCAATGGATAAAAGGTGAAGGGAGATCCAAACATTACAGTCATCACTAAAACAAGAATAGAGGGGATGTCTTCCAATAGAGACTTCTTCCAGTGATAACTGTGTAAAAAAGATTTCTCACTTTGAACAATTCCTTCTCTCTCCTGTTGCATCCCTAGGACAGGAAGTAAAAGAGAAATTGGCCTAAAAGATTACTGACAACAACAACAAAATTGATACAGGTTGTAACCATTACACATTCTAACCATCCCCTACTCTTTCCAAAACTAAACAAAAATATAGTTTAATTTAAAGTCATTACAAATGAGAAAATGATAAAAGAAGAATTACATAAATGTAGAATCTGACACAATAGGGGCAAACTGTTATTTTTAGCCATGTGACTGTTATTTTCAGTTCTTACTGGCAAATAATGATCACTGTAGTTTAGTAATTTGAGCCTTAAATCTTTTCAGTAAATGAGCTTAGAAGTGTATGTACTATTGAAATCAGTGTTTAGCATGCTTATAGATATGAAAAGGAACATTCCACACCTGAATTTATTAAACTATCTGCTATACCTAGAAACCTTAAGATGATATGGTCAAACTTCTGAGCAAGCACTATAAAATATTGGAATACAAGGTGAAGACATATTTATATTCTTAGATTGTTTTACTGTTTCTCCATGGACTTAAAAGTTCTGCAAAAGTAAAATGTGTTGTTTTTGATTCTGTAAATACAGCAATGTATACCACTTAAAAGGTTTATGCTCACTGTTTGTAATATTAAGGTGTCCAGTCTAAATTTTTCTATTTATATATAGAGTGGGAGAGGATTACAACTCGTGGCATGTAGGGCATCATAGAGATTTACCCAAACAGTGGGAGTCTAAAATCCTATCAGATTTTGTATTGCTGTCAGTTCCCAGCACCGGATAGTGGTAAAACGTGATAGAGGTTTCTGCTCTTTCCCTCTCTATCTGAAACTTAAAAAGGTTCTGGCTGGATATACACTTTAATGCATATAATGCAATGGTGCAGTAACTGACAATGTTCCAGTATTTGTTGCATGGGTAAAGGCATAGGTTGCTAGATTGATTATGATTGTCAGATGTTTAGTTTAGAGGAAACCTGTTCTTACAGAAAAATGTAGACTGAATTTGCTAACTTCTCTTTTTAAAGATGCTAGTTGAATGACTGCCATACTAATACACTGGCTTAAATACCTTGCACTATAATGGCCTTGCACCATAATGTATTTATGGCCTGTATAAGACCTTTTACATATATGTAAGTAGGCATTGACTCTGAAAATAATAAAGTCAGATGATTTGCAAGACTCCCAGGCAACTTCAGGAGGCTGTCAACAGTGGCAGCCTACCCAAAGTGTATCTTAGATCTGAAGCCCATGATCCAGAAAAATTATATTATCACGCAAGATTGAGTCCAACACTTTTTAGAGCTGATGGCCATACAGGCATATTCATTTGAACTATACTAAGTAGAAATGTCACTATATTGATATAATTTTAAAAACCTCATTAGTTACAGAAAATGTTTTCTTTATCCTTTCATTCTTTTAAGAACAATGACAGGCATCAAATAAAAACAGTGTTTGAACTGCTAATTCTTTTGTAAATGTGATGATCTTTCTAGGTTGTTCACTGTCCGTTGAGGGTCTGCAGTGAACAGTGTATGTAAATATGCATTGGATATGTGTGAACAGTTTATAAAACAGTGTATGAATATAAAACAGGCTGACAAGTGAGCAGTGCATGAATAAGGAACAACTAAAATAGACATGGTTGGGCTATTACTGTTATTCTAGCTCATATTTTACATTATAAAAACACTTTTGTTTAAAAACTAATAACCTTTATTTCAACAAGAAAAACAACATACAAAAAAATCAAACAAACAACCAATGAAAAGGAGGAAGGGCACACATAGACATCACATAAAAGGAAATCTATGACATCAGTAAACGTATATAGGACATTTAAAATACAAATATCACATATTAGGGTAAAGAGGAAAAAATAAGTTTACATCTGGTGGAGGAAATGGTCCAATGCAACAACAGCAGGGCAAAAACAGTAAGACCATAAGCAGATAAAACTTGTAAATATGAAACCAGAGGACCAATTTTTACTCAACCTGTACACAGTCCCTTATATAAGGATCATCAGGAGGAAGTGGGGATGTTAAGTAGAGTCAGCTACATGGTGTGTACAGAAGGCAAACCAACAAAACCGCAGTAAATAATATTTATCCACAGCCCCTCATAATTGGCATGTGATATGGTCATACTCAATAATTCTATTTAGCTCAGAGAGCAAATGCACCAGTGTAGGGGGAATACTGGATACCCATTTATGAACCACAAACCTATGAGCCATAATTAATGCTCTTTTAAGAGCTAATATAGTATGCATTTCTAAAGAGGAGGTATCAATAGAACCTAGAATGCATACATGCGGAGAATGTGCAGTTGATTTTCCAAAAATAATATTAAGGGTTAATACCACTCCATCCAAGTAGGACAGTCATTTAGGACATCTCCACAGTAGGTGTATTAAGAAGCCCTGATGGGAGCCACATTTTAGGCAGGAATGATCTTCTTTAATATCTATTTTAAATAAAAATTCAGGTGTACAATAGATGAAGTATAGAATAAATAATTGTGTATGCCTATGTGAGGAGGAAAGTCAAACCTGCACTACATTATTCATAATGTCTTCCCATATGTCATCTGCAATGGTTCCAGGGTCCATTTTCCATCCATTCCTGCAGTGCAATAGGGATTGTATAGAAAATTAATGAAGTAGCTGTGCATAAAGAAAGGAGAAAAGTCCCTTTATAACCATGGAAAAGACTAAGGCATCAAACACTGGGGTAGGGGAGATATGTGATGCCTCCAATCTTAAAAGCATGGTGGGGCTGGAGATTTTAGAAAAAATATTATTATGCAAGTGAAATTGAGACTTTAATTGCTAATGAGTGTCTCCTTCATATAGTTGGGTGACAGTAAGCACCCCATCCCAATGCCAAAAATGTACCTTTTGTAACTTATTAAGCTCTTGTAAGTATTCATTTTTCCACAAAGGAGTGTATCTGGTAAAAAACCTTTACATTTAAATTACAACACTTACCCGCTTCCCAAACCTGTCCAATTAATTTCACCATAGAAAGATGTACTGTAAAATCATTTTAACATGCATTTCAGTTATTGTAGTTTTCCAAGGACAGTGAGGGACCAAGACATCAAATAGATATAAGAGGATATGGAAGGATTGCAGGTGCATCCTTCCCTTCTCCTATCCTGAGAGATGCTGTAATTGAGAAGCCAAAATGTAAAACCAAGGGTTGGGAGCAGCAAAAACACCCAAATCCTTTGGTCTTTTTAATGCTTTTAGCTACAACCTTGCTTGCTTCTTTTCCCTGAAGATACTATTGGTCTGCATAACATTTTTTTAGAGGATCCAACATGGAGAATTGTGTAAAAGATATAGTGGCTAAGGTATCCTATTTTAAATAAGTTCACCCTACCAGCAACCGAAAGGGGCAGTTTGCTCCAGGCTGTACTGTCACAGTTCCTTGTACATTGATCCAGCACTGGGTTTTGCCTCCTGTCTGAGCTGCTCAGTTTCCTGGCAATCCACCCTGAACCTAGGTGTTAAAGGCTTGTGCACCTGTGCTTTAGTATTCAAGCAACGTGTGTGTATGCTAGTAGTCAGACATCTCTGTTTTCTGTGACATTGCTGTTTCTTGAGTAAGCCTTGTATTTTGTGTCTTTGCTTGCTCTTGTTTTCAGTGTTCCCTTCCTGATGTGCTCTTGCATTGCCTTTGTTTTCTGTCCGTGCACCTCTCTGGTTTGCTGTGGCTGTGAGTTCTCTCCACAGCATTGTTTCCTGCTCTGCTTTCTGGTTGCCTCCTGCTCCTGCTTCCTGTGATTATTTTGCTCTGCACTATAGTGCACCTCCCTCCTTTCTTCTATGCATTCCCCTCTGCGGTTCTTGTGTATCTCTTGTCTCTGTGGGTACACCTATAAGCCGCTGATAACTGCTATTAGCAAAAATACCGGGCACCCCCCTTCCACCCCCCGCCGGCATTGCTGCTGCCGGCCGCCGGCATCTGAAGTCTCTCATCCCTCCCTGGAGCCGCTCCAGGGAGGGATGAGAGACTCGATGGATCCCCGCTGCTGTCCCGTATTTTACTACGGAGATCCGTAGTAAAATCACCGGCGGGGGAGCGTGTGGCGGCTGGCCACAATTCAGGATGGCAGAGCGTTATAGTGATCGGAGCCGCTGTACTATGTGTCCCCAGTTATGTCCCCAGTTATGAATGAACATCACTTCCTGGTCATTCATAAATGACCAGGAAGTCATTCATGTTCGACCAACCCCGAAGTGCAGAAGGAGTTTGACTCATCTGATCCAACATCTGAGCCGAACATCCTGCAGGCTACTCGCTGCTGTTCGGCCTATTCTCATAGGGGCCGAACAGCAGTGAGTGAATATCTAAATGCCGCCCGGCTATTCTGCTTGGTACCTCTGCGGTACCGAGCAGGATAGAAAAAGAAAAAAAAAGGAGAAAATGATTGGGCGGAGCTAGCAGTGACAGCTAGCTCCGCCAAAATGTTTTCTATTGGCCGGGACAAGCTGTCATTACAATGAGAGCTTGCCGGAGCCGGCGGTGATATCAAAGCCGGCTCTGACAAGCTCTCATGACAGTTCAGCGTTCCCTAGTCACTAGGTAACCAGAAGATGCTAAACTGTCATTACACACTGAGAACCTGGCGGAGCCGCCGTGATATCATGGTGGCTCCGCCCGGTTCTCAGTGTGTAATAACTGTCCAGAGTCCCCTGGTTACCAGGTAACCAGGAGATGCTGAACTGTCATTACACACTGAGAACTCAGCCGAGTTCTCAGTGAAATGACAGATCAGCGTCCCTGGTTACCTGGTAACCGGGGGGCGCTGATCTGTCTCTGCATGCACATAGCCGGAGCCAGCCATGAGATGACAGCTGGCTCCGCCCAGCTGTCAGTAACAGGCTGTCGGCTGGCCAATGGCTGCCCGTTCAGCCAGCTTTGGCTTTCACCTCGGTTCAGTCAAGCCGAAGCATATGCCTTCAGCTCGACTGAGCCACTCGGTCAACTTCGGGAGCTGTACGGGTTATAGAGAATAGCCCTACAGCAGCCCTTCGGTTCTGCAGAAACGAACGGATGCTGGGGCCGAAGCTAGCCGAAGGATCAGCCGAAGCTATGGCTAGATACTTCGGCAGCTTTGTGAATAACCACCATAGTACTGTGTCCCCAGTTATGAATGAACAGGCTTTGATTTACATCACTTCCTGTTTATTCATGAATTTCTGAATGGGGAGTAGCACTCACTATAGAGGCTTCTCCCCATTCATAAACTGCTTGATAGTAAATATTTTACTATCAGCAGTTTGTGAATGAATGGGAAGCCTCTGTAATGAGTGCTTCCCATTCATTAAGTGCTGATTTTCAAAAGGGAAATGTCAGGGGTCTGTTTAGACCCCAGATATTTCATTGTAGCCCCCCCCCCCAACAGTAAAACAAATAATAACAATTAAAAAAAATAAGTAAAACATGTAAAAATAAAATAAAATGTAAAAATGAATTAAAAAAATGTAAAAATAAATAAAATTATTAAAAAATAAATAAAAAATGTGTAAAAAAAACTAATTAAAAAAAGCACAACCCCTCCCTCCCCCCACACACATAACATACACATGCACCATATTGTGCTGTACACCATGCACATGCAGTGCGTTGTTAAAAGGCATTGCAATGCATTATTTTTTTTAATTTATGAGGCAGCGCATGGCAAAGCTTTGTGACGCACTGCCATGCATTGTGATACCTTGTGTTGCAATTAAATATACACTTGTATAAACAGCAACACAGCGTAAAAACTATTTTTAACATAAGTAGCTTATTTACAGTTTTACGTACCTTCATTGTTTTACCTTTTCGCAAAAAGGAGCAATGTAAAATTTGCAAATATTTGTTATTAATTAACTCAATACAGTTTTATCTTTTTGTTTAGTCAGAAAATATTTTTTTGTGCACTGACACTGATTTTAGTGTGCTTTTATCAATTGAATTGTGTATTTTTATTGTTTTAATATTAATTTGAGAAACATTTGCGCAATTATCACAGGGCCTACAAATTTAGTAGCACCATCTTTTTATTCTACCGGGCCTGCACTTTCAGAAAATATATGGTTTGGGGGGTCTTTTACAAATGCTAGCAGCAGAGCAGTTGAAAATCAAATCAATGGGAAAAATTGCAAAAATGCCATGGCCAGCTGATTTGCAAAATGTTCTGGAGGGCTTGGTAGTGAAAGGGTTAATAGCAAAGGCAAATAGTACCCCTTGCAAGTAAAAACTGGGGGCTAGGGAGTGACTTATTTTTATTTTAGCAGAAGGAGAGAAATAGAGGAGGCATATCCAGTTACACAATTATGGCCCAAAGTCAAAAACAGACAAAATGGCCTAGAGGTAATACCATTACACATTGTAAAAAGCTATAATGTGGCTACACGGGATGAGAAAGGAAAACAATAACCTGTAACAAATAACCAAAACTTGGTACAAAAGAAAAAAAACTAAGAAAAAATAGTCTAAGCAGCTGCAACCTTAGGAGTAAAATGTGGCATGCAGAGCTCTTACATAGAGAGGCAGAGAAAGCAACCTTGCCACTCCATGGTGCTGTAGAAGTTCCATTTTATAGGAAGGAAGATACTTTAACAGTCAGTATACTTTTGGATCCTCAAAGCACAGTAGGAGAGATCAAAATAGCGAGATTCCCTTTGTTTCCACACTCAGGGGCAGCATAAAACCTATTTAGGTTTTTGTTGTCATTTGACATGTTTATCAGATCAGGATAAAGCCTGAGATGGTGCATTGAAGAAGTGTGTCTCCCCATCCTTGACGGCTCTCAGTTTAGCTAGGCAAATCAAAGCCTAAGCGAACCTGAGCTGTTGAAGTTGTTCCTTGATGTTTGGAATTTTGTACGTTTCTTTTGAACTTCCTGTGAGAAGTCAGAAAACAGCATGACTCTATACTCTGTCAGGGAGATCTCACCAATGTCTTGGGCTTTTTGTAGCCTAATCAAAAGAGGTCTGGGTGGATTGCCTGGAGGGAGAGGATTTAAGGGAACCCTATACAGCAAACATCGGAGAACTACACTCTACACTGCCAAAAACCTCAATTAACCAATTTTCAATAAAGTCAGCTGCATTATTGCCTTCTGTATGCTCAGGAATAGTTACCAAGTGTATATTATTGTGGTGCAGCCTATTTTTGATATCATCTGATCTGAGAGCGCTGAAGCTTTGTTTAGGACCATTTTTACATCAGAAATCGAAGGCGAAGTAGAATCCTCTACATCACTGACTCTCTACATCACTGACTGCAGCTCTCTCTCTAACTTTCTGCAAATCATGGTGAAGAAAGAAGATCTAATCCCTCATGCCATGCACTTGATCTGTAAGAGATGTGAAGGAAGTGTTGCAGAGCTACATTGCAGAATATACATCAGCAATAGTGGGCTCCTGCTGTTTGGCCTTTGACTTAAGGGACTTAGGGCTTTTAAGAGACTTAGAGGTATTACTCACATTCTCCATGGTGTCATTCTGACTGTCTGAGTCATTAGCCAAGTTTTCCGTCGAGGGGGAATGGTTATCAAATGGATCTCTAGTGAGTTGAGATCTCTAGAGGCTGGAGCCTTCTTCTGTCTGGCTGGTGGTTAGAATGTTCCAAGAATGCCATAGCCTCCTTTGCAGTCTTGTTTGGGGTCTGTAATCCACCGCCATGTTGTTCCACCAGGCCTAAGAATTCGAGTCTATCCTTTTTTTTGTCATAGAGGACTATCTGGGTCATGGCAGTACTCCCCCGGAGAGCAAAGTGTTCTGAAGTGTGATCAAGGGGAAGTATAGTGAGGAAAAATAAGGTGATCTGAGGATATAAGCAGAATTATTTCTGACAGCTCTCATCCACATGTCTGCTTACATAAAGCCACTGCCCATGCTTCCCTCATAGGAAACATTTAATAGTGTATAAAAATAGGTAATTTGTCCAAGTTATTTTGTCAAAACCTTGTTATTCTTGGCAGTTGTTATTGTGTATGTCTTTAACATTACAGAACAAGCTTAGTTAAATATGACTAACTTGTAAAAATGAAAACTTTTACAGACATAGTGGCATTCATTTTGGGGTGTATATTCTGAAACTTATATGAGATTACCTGTGCAGCTTTAAATACTGGGGTGTGTTCCTGACATTCAAAACTGAAGAAGCTGTCTGGATAAACAGCAACACATGTTCAACATTACAGATCAAGACTAGTTGTATGTAATTACTTCTAGCTATACCATGAGAGCAAACAAATATCATGTTTTATTGTAGCACTGTCACAGTTTTTCCCAAAGCTTTAACCCTAGGTCCCTCAGTTATCTTGTGGATTGTATTAAGGTACAGAATTTACCAGTATATTCAGTATATATCAGTATGTATAGATCTACAATAATGGGTTATGAAGCAAGAAGTGAATTCTAGTTACTTTTTCAATTAACAGAATTCTTTCATGCCTATTAAAAGCCTCCCAATTCAGAAGCAGAAATATAGTGATTGATTGTGGTTATACTAAGTAGAATTCAAGTTGAAAATGAATAATTGTGAATTGGAGGACCTGTTAACCTTTTCACTTTTATACATCAGCAGTACAATGCAACCAACATTTTATTAGCATAGCTCTTAAAGCCTAACATTTGCAAAGAAAAAAAGCCTAATAATCTATTCATTTTATTATTTGAAACCACAAAACATGCATTGACGTTTTGATGTGGATAGAAAAATATTTACATCAGTACATAATTTTCACTTACATAAAAAAAAACCTGAGACCACTTGATATACTCTAATTGTAAAATAATAGATATATAAAACCAATTAACTGCTGGGCATATCTATACTGTGGACTGAAAAATATAAACATCATGGTATGCAATTTTCTTTTTAAATTTTTGAGAACTGAGATAATTAGAGCTTAACACCCTGTAATTGTAAAATAATAAAGAAAACAAAATGGCAGTTGGACATATCTGTGTTGTACAGTATATCTATGTACCCATATCTGAAACTATTTTTTAGATTATATTGTTGACAGCATTTACATTACATAGCAAATAGGCTATAATCACTACTAAGGCCACATAGTACCAATCTGGAGGGTAACCAGTTAATTATTTATTGTGTATATTATAATCATACTGATTGCATTGACATCCAATTCAACAAATACATAAATACATCTTTAATGCTTGATATCTGGCCCACCTTTTGCTAATACTTTTTTTTACAATTTTTTTTACTTTTACCCCTTAAAAAGTAAAAATGATGTACTCTCTTTTCTAAGATACCTACTAAACACATCAAGCATATGAGCTCAAATATTAATAGTTAGTTGACTTTGAGCCTGCAGGTTCCCTGCTATTTCATACTAGCCCAAAACTTAGGGGTCTATTCACTAAGCTGCCGCAGGCAGCCAAGTGACTAACCAACCCGAAGCGAAGTGAGCCTTTCAATTCAGACTGGTACGGCTGATTCCAGCTGTATATCTGCTGAAATCAGCCGTACATCGGGTGGCATCGGCTCAGCATGTTTGGCTGACCCAAACTGCAGGAGGAGTTCGACTCTAACATCTGGATCAGCTAAGCCAAACCTCCGGCAGGCTACTCGCTGCTGTTTGGCCTATTCTCATAATTCTCACAGATGCCGAACAGCAGTGAGTGAATAGGCGAATGACGCCAAGCGGCATTCGGCTCGGCTGTTCTGCTCGGTACCTCTGTGGTACCGAGCAGAATATAAAACAAGTTAAAAAAGTAGTAAAAAATAAAATAGAAAATGATTGGACCGAGCTTGCAGTGACAGATAGCTCCGCCCAACTGTTTTCTATTGGCCGGGCGGTTCTGCTGATGTCAGAATAATTTTTAAAAAATCACCATAGGAATGCATAGCTAGATTCCTAATGGCTATTTCACTTTGCAATAGCCAATAGCAAACTAGCTGTTGCATCCACCTTCTGCTGCTATCAATCACTAGAGGGGAACTGATGGAGAACTTCAGGTCCCCTCTGTCTACAGATCAGTGTCCCTGGTTACCTGGTAAACAGCGACGCTGATCTGTCTGTGCAAGTGGCCAGAGCCAGCCCTGAGATGACGGCTGGCTCCGCCCAGCAGTCAGTAGCAGGCTGTCGGCCGGCCGTTCGACCAGTTTTGGCTTTCACCTCGGCATATGCCTTCGGCTCGACAGAGCCACTCGGCCAGCTTCAGGAGCTGTACGGGCTATAGTGAATAGCCTGTACAGCAGCCCTTCGGTTCTACTGAACCAAAGGGGTCCTGGGACCAAAGTTAGCCGAAGGATCAGCCGAATCTACGGCTAGATCGTTCGGCAGCTTAGTGAATAGACCCCTTATTCTTTCAAAAACTAGACAAATTACTCTATCAGAGCATGGGAACAAAACATCTATTACTCCCTCTTATATGGAAAATATCTACAGGTCCTTTCACTAAAGGGTGATGAGTTTGGAGAAGGGAACAATCTAGGGCAACATAGCTGAACAGAAAAGTGAGCCGAATTGGAGAATTTTTCCAAATTAGCTATTTTGGCATATATTTTTTTACTTCTGCTTTCTCCAAACCCTTCACCCTTTAGTGAATAGATATGCTAATCTCAATGAAGTTCACTAATTTTTTTTGCTGAAATCATAAATTATTAAATACATGTGGAGCTTTGTTACATCCAAAAAATTAATTCTAGATGCATTTATTTATTAATTTATTTTACAAGGGGGGTTAGTGACCACAGAATATGCATTAAATCTATTTTAATTAAGTTTTGATACAGGTTTAAATGTTACAGAAGCAACTTTTGTAGACTTTTGGGAGAAGAGTAGAGATATATATTTTTTGTCAAAAGAGAAAAATATGCATTTGGCTATGAAGGTTGCAGAAACAGAACAAGGCCAATGTTAAATGGCTCTACAACTATATAAGTATATACAATGAATTATAGCTGTTTTAAATATATTAAACATCAACAACTTTTTATTTCTCCAACATGCCAGAAAAATCCTGATTTTAACTACAGTTAAAGATTAGTTTTTACCATACTAGATCAATTTTAACTCCTAGGCATGTAACAATTTTCCAGATGTATTTCCCTAATTTCATAGCCTGTTTTACTAAAATTACACAATTGATGTCCATAGAATGTCTCAGTTTGGCTTCCACAACATATCACCATCTATGTTTAAGATGGAGGCAGTGTTATGGAAATGAACACAGCTTATTGCATCACTGGATGATGACCAGTGGGATGATCTAGAATATGTTTGGTTTAAAGAAACTATAAGCACTGCTGAGAAACGTATTTAAATTAAATTCATATACCAGTTATATTGCACTCTATAAGTATTAACATAGAATAGGTTTGATCAATGATGTTGCATGTTACAGATGTTCTGTGTCTCCTACAAACATGTTTCATTTATTTTGGGCATGTACTTATGTCTCTGAGTTCTGAACTTAAAGATTCTGTCTGTGTGGATGCTGGTCTAGGATACTGGAGACCCAAATGTGTGGATGCTGGTCTAGGGTACTGGGGACCCAAAACCCCAGGTGTTGTTTGGTAGATACCTTGAAGTCTTCAAAGGGCCTGAAAAATGTGTTTCATGTAGTGCTGCTCTATGCTTGGAAAATGATCCTTCTACACTGGAAAATAACACCTCATCTTAAGATTAGTCAGCTAATGATGCATATTGATGGTCTTCTATCCAAGTACAAAATAATATATAGCAGTAGTCCCCAAGTAGTCCACCAGTAGTTTTACAAGATCTGACAACTTTGGATTGATGCAATTGGTAATCCATTTTGGCAGACTGATGAAGGGTAACAGGTGTTCCTTTATTTGTTACATGCTATAGGTTGATATGTGCAACTGAAACACTGTGTATCCTGGTAACCTGTCATTCCTATCTCATATAGGTGCATAGAAGTGTGTGTGTGTGTGTGTGTGTATGTGTGTGTGTAAGTCTCTTAGTTAGCACACCTATATGTGTGCATCTTGTGTTGTTGTTACAGTATTACACAATACATAAAAAAACCTTTTAAAAATGATTAAAGAAAATAATTTTATGATGCACTATGTGTTAGGAGTGGCTTGGGAAAGTTGAAAGAAAGGAAAGATGTAGCAATCAGGCCAGCTGATAATGGTAGGGGCATGGTGGTCTTAGACAAATGTAGCTATTTTAAAAGGAATACATAGGTTTTATTGGAAGCTGATATTTACTGAAAGTTATCTTTTAACATTTTTAAAGGAACTAAAGTTACTAGTGAAAGAAAGTAGAGACAATTATTTATTGATTAAAAAGGAAGCATTGTATCTGGTCCCTTCAGCCCATATAGTCCTTCAGCCTAACATGTACTATTTGCCAAACAATATATAAAATTCAGGAATGCCCTCTGGGACAGCCTAAAGTAGGTGGTGTAGATTCTCTAACCTCTTGTTTTGAAGAATATATAGGAGGTTATTCACAAAGCTATGTTGCCCTAGAATGTTCCCTTCTCCAAACTCTTCACCCCTTAGTGAAAAGACCTATAGGTATTTTCCATATAAGAGGGAGTAATAAATGTTTTGTTCCCATGCTCCGAAGGGCTGCTGTAAGGGCTATTCACTATAGCCCATACAGCTCCCGAAGTTGGCCGAGGCGCTCAGTCGAGCCAAAGGCATATGCTTCGGCTTGACTGAGCCCAGTGAAAATTCGAAGCTGGCCCAAAGGCCGCCATCGGCTGTTAGATCACTGTTTTTTTAGACATAGCGCAACACACTTGCTACTTGTTTGATGACAGTAACCAGTGGATACTGTTCTGTCATTAGGATGAGAGCTTAGCAGAGTCGGCTTTCATATCCCCGCCGGTTCCGAAAAGCTCTCAATGTAATGGCAGCTGGTCCCGGCCAATATAAAACAGTTGGGCGGAGCTAGCTGTCACTGCTAGCTCCGCCCAATTGTTTTCTATTTTTTTAAACTTTTTTTACTGTTTTTATATTCTGCTCGGTACCACCAGACAAGCAGAATATTCACCCACTGCTGTTTGGCATCTATAAGAATAGGCCGAGCAGCAGCGAGTAGCCTGCCGGTGTTGCTATACAGATAACAACAGATAACAGTCTATGTATAAGCTGTTTGTTGAAACGTATTATAGTTGGAGGAGCCTGTGTGTTTACAGCATGTTTTGACTTCGGGAATAAACAGTATCCAGCTTGTGATAGCACTCCTTTGTGCGAGAATTGTTTCTGTGAGAACCAGTATACACATGTTTTTATATGAAAAGGTGATATTGATAGTTTAAATATATTTCTAGAAAGACTGATAACAATAACTAATAGTGGAAACTATCCAAATTGGATAAAAATCCTGGTTGTGACTATGCTTATTTCCCATTCCAATTCTCAATGTAGAAGAATCGAAAAGACTATGCAAACACATTGGCTTGATATTTGTTAATGATAAGGTTCTAGGGAAAGTTTTACTGAAATAATCAATGTGTATCTATAGAGAAGCTAGGAACTTGCAGAATTAACTGTCAACAAATATTATTGATCTGTAAAAAAGTAGTTAAATTTTTAGACAGTTTTTTTGGTAGCTGTATAGTATGTGCAAATAACTCAAACTAAGCAATTAAACAACATTCCTTCAAATTTAATATTTTTGGAGAGGAATATTAGATTAGGCAATTTATATCATGTGAACAACCCATGTCACTTATCTTTTAGAATGTTCTTGTGGACATCAGTATGTGGTACGATAATACAAGGAAATTAGGGTTAAGATTAATTGATCATCTCAATAGTAAAAGCTTAAAAATCATAGTTTATAATAAAACGTTAAGATTTAGTGGACTATACAAGGAATGCTTACATATCTTTACATCTAAGGTCAACCCACACACTTCACCTAGTACAGAAGGAGGCATAATACCTATTTATTAGAACAATCATTTTCTTCATGGCATAATTTAGATTCAGATCATTTATAACTTGTCAAATTTCTGGAGGAGAGGACATTCTCCATCTCCAAATTATATTCAGCTTATTTACTAAAATAATTTAAGTCATTATATTTATGTAAGCCATTAGGAAATAATCAAACCAATATGCAATAAAGAAATCTCAATGGATGGGATAATATCCTGATGCACTACCTCTCACATCAACCTGCATATACAGTAGAGTTCCAGTATGACCAAATGGACTTACAAAATCACATAATCTAATAAAGGATGCCAGCTCCCTACCTTGTCTCCAACAGTCCAGAGAGACTTGAGGGAGATAACTTGACAACATAAAGGGGTATTGCACCAGCCACTTCTGAGTGAGTTCCCAGTGGCTGGAACAGTGAGAACTACCAAAGGAACTCTGCATTGCACTCCTCCATTGAAGATAAAAAAAATGACAATTGAGACTTATAGTAGACAAGAAATGATTGATTTGAATATGCTTATAGACATCTTCAGGTGGAAGACAAAATTTACAAGACATCCTCATAAGTTATCTAGCAATTGAATCAATGTGATTTCCATTTTTCAAGCTGTATGTGAGGAATATATTGCATTTTTAAATATATTTTATAGTATTTATTACAAATGTATCATTGCATGGAGAAATGGGACCTACCTTATGATTCTCTTCTATTTTACCTCAAAAAATGGAGATTAAAAGGGAGATCAGTCCACAATCTCCCTTTCATCTCCTCTGCTGTCCCCGAATGCAGGAAGTGATGTGTATTATATCATTTCCTGCATTTAGTGTCACTCTCCAGTTACAGATGATGGAGAGAAGCTGATGAAGCAGATCTCTGTTTCATCATCTTGCTTCTCTGGGGGGTCCCTAGGTGATATCAGGGGTCTTATAGACCCCTGATGTCTCCATAAAGAGGACCTGTTATTTACATTGGCTATCACATAGTGGGTTTCTTAGTCTCCTATGTGATAGCAATAAAGTTATGTGTAAAAAAGAAAAAAGTTTAAAAAAATTAAAGCATTAAAAAAATAAAGAAGCTAAAAAACAATCACAAATTTTTTTAAAGTCCCCGCCCCCTCACATACACATGCAACCATGCGCCGGGTGCGCCAACGTGCAAAAACAAGGATTCCACCTATTGTGCCGCACATGTTACATATTGCGGTGAACGTTGAAATGAGAGCTATAATTCTAGGGCCATTAATAACTGAAAACACTAAACTGATGAGCGGTAAAAGATTTGAAAGCATTGCCTATGGCCAATTTTGGGTGTGGTTGTTTTCTGCAATTTCGCGGGCGCGCGTAATTTTAAAGCTTGACATGTCTGGTGTCTATTTACCTGACGTGACCCCGTCTTTTGTATTTTACCAAAAAATTGGGGTGATAATAAATGTTTTATAACATTTCATAGGGAAACAGGTTTTTTTTCAAAATGTAGGGTACTTTTTTGTTATATAGTAAAAAATAAAAATAAATACCACCAAAAGAAAGCTCTATCTGTCCCCCAAAAAAGTTATAAAATTAGTTTCAGTACAGCATTGCATGATGGAATACATGTCAGTCAAAGTACCACAGTGCTGAACACTGAAAAATGGCCTGGCCAAGAAGGACGTCTTTAAGTGGTTAAGGTGGACTATAAAACCACAGAGATATAGGGGTTTATTGACTATTGAGCCAAAAGATACAGCCATAGTTTCAGCTGATCCTTCAGCTCTCTGTGGTCGGTGGAGCCCTTCGGTTCAGTCGAACCGTAGGGCTGCTGTACAGGCAATTCATAATAGCCCTTACAGCAGCCGAAGGTGGCCAAGTGGCTCAGCCGAGCCGAAGGCATATGCTTCAGCTCGAATGAGCTGAAGTGACAGCCGGAGCGGGGAGAACGGCCTGCCAACGGCCAGCCAATTTCCTGGGTGGAGCCAGCCGTGATCTCGTGGCTGGCTCCGCCCAGTTGTAATGACAGATCAGCATCGCGAAATGGTCTAGGGATGCTGATCTGTCAATAAACAATAACAACTGGGCAGAGCCGGCTGTGACATCCCTGTCGACTCCATCCAGTTGTTATTCATTGGCTGGGACCTGCTAGAAGACTCTGCCAGGTGCCTGCCAAAAAAAAACAGTTGGGTGGAGTTAGCTGTCACTGCTAGCCCCGCCCAATTTTTAATTGAATGTTTCCTACTTTTTTAACAGTTTTTCTATTCTGCTCGGTACCACGGAAGTACCGCGCAGATTAGCCGAGATGAATGCCGCTCGGCGGCATTCGGCTATTCACTCACTGCTTTTCGGCATCTATGAGAATAGGCCAAACAGCAGCGAGTAGGAGGTTCGGCTCAGCCGATCCAGGTGCTGGAACAGCTGAGTCGAAATCCTTCTGCACTTCGGGTCAGCCGAACATGCTGAGCATGTTTGGCCGACCTGAAGCCAGCCGCAGCAAGCCGATGTACGGCTTATTTTAGTCGGTGTACGGCTGAAATCAGCCGTACAAGCCTGAAGTGAATAGCTGAACAGCGTTCGGCTCACTTCACTTAGGGTCGGTTATTCACTCGGCTGCCTGCGGCAGCTTTGTTAATAGACCCCATTGTTGAACTGAAAAAAAATGTTTTGGGACCTGGTGATTTAGGGAGAAAAAAGACCTGGGGACTCAAATGTTTAAATGACTATTTCATGCACAATATAACCCAATATCCATGTTATATTTCTACATGTTAATGTAATATTTCAATGAAAACATGATTGTAAGACAAAATAATAAATATAGATGTATATGCAGGTTTAGAAACAGGTTTAGTAAATTAATTTTTACTAAGTGTTATTTTAATCAACAGACTTAACCACCATTACATATGTTGACTGTGTCTATTTAAGAATACAAAATGAAGAACAAGAATGCTCAGGATGTACTGCTGGATACTTGCATGATGAGTTGTTAATAACAGAACAAAAACAGAGAATAAAATATTCTGGCTGACTGTGTTAAAATAATCAAAGCTATTAACCTAGACAAATATTTGATTTCTTTTAGAAGTGTACACTGGATGCACTGTTGGATTTTAATAAGGGGATTGTTAACAATAGTGTTTTCCAGCAGTGCTTAGCCACCCAATGATTGCTTTTTACCATATGGGATTTTTCCTGAATGGAAATGTTTTAATTTCTTTCCAGATAAATAGATAGACAGCACACTGATATGTGCTACACTTTGTGAAATCATTATTTCCTGCCTTAACTCTTATATTAAAATGCAAAACACTGGTTGTTCTGCTACCAGCTGTCTTTATGTTTTCCATCTCTGTCTTTTTTTATATCAGATGTGCAAAATGTCATCTTTGAGCTTATGTGACACATTAACTGTTCAGTTCAATGGTTTTAATATAGACAGTCACTTAAGTGCATATACATACTGTAGCAGCTTATTTTATAAATGTAACATGTTGTATACTTTATGTGAGCTACAAACATAGTGCAGCTGAATCATGAAAACATTAGATAAGGGGAAAGTACAATGGTCATTCTCAGCACCCAGTGAAATTCCATTTTCATTATCTAGACCCCCGGTGCACAACATGCAGGCCATGGCCCACATGCCACCCCCCAGCTCTATGTGCAGTGTGCAGCATATTATTCTGTGTTGGCAGCATTAGGCCATTTGTTATGCCTTTTTCAGATGGGCAGGCTAAGTGTACTTTCTATGCAGCCCAATGTGAGAAGGTAATGTGACTGTGTCAGGCTGAGTCTGACAGCTGATACCAGATCCCATCAAATCCTCACCGCTAATGGAAAGGGAGTGCTACAGAGCACCTAATGTGAGTTTATTTCACTATTTTAAGTATAAAACTACTGGCTGTATTTCACTTTTATTAGACAACCCTGTGTTAGGCCCCTTTGTACTTCTGCAGTGTGTTGTGGTACATAACTGCATGCATGTTAATCTGCTGTATTTTTGCAAGTTACCATGTTTTGCATTAAAGTGGTCTATGACTTCCGGTTCCGGCGCCTGATGTGATCGCGGCTGCCTCTCTCGCTCCGTCCCGCCAACTGACAGAATCTGCAGTATCGCCTCACCGCTACATGTCAAACCCACATTGTTCGGACCGCTCACCCCCGCTCGCCGACATGGACAAGTTTGTGTCGCGTCCCTCGGACGCTAGACGATCCCTTACCGAAAACTTGGCAGGAGCCCAAGATCCATCCAAGATGGCGCTGACGGCTGCATCACCACACAGTGCCGCTGATGACTCTGAGGGAGAGATGCAAATCTCACAACCCACTTGCCCTATCGATTATGCCAAACTGGCTTCTGCTGTAGCGTCCCATCTAAAAGAGGACCTATCACACATAGTGGCAGAGGCTATTAAACTACATTTGGGATCCATATCCTCTGCCTTGGATTCATAGGGCAAACGGCTGTCCTCTGCAGAACAAAGAATTGACAGCCTAGAAGGGGTCATGACTGACAAAGATTCTTTCCTCAAAAGTTGCCTCACACAAGTTCCTCGGACGCTAGACGATCCCTTACCGAAAACTTGGCAGGAGCCCAAGATCCATCCAAGATGGCGCTGACGGCTGCATCACCACACAGTGCCGCTGATGACTCTGAGGGAGAGATGCAAATCTCACAACCCACTTGCCCTATCGATTATGCCAAACTGGCTTCTGCTGTAGCGTCCCATCTAAAAGAGGACATGTCACACATAGTGGCAGATGCTATTAAACTACATCTGGGATCCATATCCTCTGCTTTGGATTCACAGGGCAAACAGCTGTCCTCTGCAGAACAAAGAATTGACAGCCTAGAAGGGGTCATGACTGACAAAGATTCTTTCCTCAAAGTTGCCTCACACAAGTTAATATGGGTTTCAGAGAAGCTAGATGACCTGGAAAACCGCTCCCGCCGCAATAACCTGCGGATCATTGGTCTCCCTGAGGCAGTGAAACCAGGGGATCTCATCCCATTCTGTGCAGAAGCAATACCCAGAGCATTAGGATTCTCACATCCGTGTGCAGTGGAAAGGGCCCACACGCTGGGAGCCCCCAGGGATGACAACAGACCAAGACCAGTTATAGTACGGTACTTAAACTTTGCTGATAAAAACCAGATATTCCAATCTTTTCGGTCTCAGAGAAACCTTTTGGCTGGTGGATACAAGATTCTTCTCTTTGCAGACTACTCTGCAGAGCTCTCCAAACACAGGAAAATCCTTCCAGGAGGTCTGCCAATCTTTGGTGCAACAGAGTATTAAATTTGCATTGACCTACCCTGCTATTTTGTGCATCACAGGACAGGACGGCACTGTCTCATCGTTCTCTTCTCCAGAAAAAGCTTGCATCTTTTTCCAAAATATAGCAGACACCAACCCTTCCTCACCGATCAAAAGCCCACCTAGGAAGAAGAGGTCCGACGTTACTCCTTGAGACCCTGAGGTGAGCTATCACACACATAATTCGTCCGGCGGGACGGAAAGAGTTCTATATTTAGTCACTGTTAACCTCACGGTCAGCAGACTCTTTGATGCCAGAGACCCCTGCTGCTCCCCACCTATCGGGGGAGCGCTGGCCCTCACGCAAGCCGAATGCAATCTCTCAGGAAAAAAGGGAGTCATCCAAAAGAAATTTGCACTTCGGCAAGTTACTGCTACTTGCAGCTTTTTGTTACTGTTTGTCACTCAGCTTTAACTGTTCGAATAATGAACCAGATTATCCTCAATTACTGGCTAAAGGGGATGCAACACGGGGTGCCCCTGCCAACACAGTTCTCAGAAAATATGTTGTCACTGATACCATCAATTCTCCGAATGCGGGACTTGCTTCTGATGATGAGTCTAGGGGCTCTGGGACACCTAGTACTCACATCACTTCACTGTTTACGTTATTAAACTCTTGGCCACTTATCACTACCGTTATTCAATGGGACCCCCCCTGAGGATTATTTCTTGGAACGTAAAAGTTCTAAGGTCACCTCACAAACGGTCAAAAATTTTACGGCATCTTAAAAAGCTACAGGCGGACGTCGCCCTCCTTCAGGAAACTCACCTCTCTACCGAAGACTTTCGGCGCCTTAATAAATCCTGGGTTGGCTCTATATATGGAGCAGCGGCGGCCGGGAGGAAAGCTGGCGTACTCACACTTATTGGCAAACATCTCCCACACGATGTCCTTCAGCATCAATATGACATCACAGAAGGAAGGTGGTCGCTACTCTCTCTGCATATCGGCACCAGACAACTGGACCTTCTCAATATCTATGGTCCTAACTCCAAAAACAAGGCCTTTTGTGATCTCCTTCTCAAAAAAGCCACTACACATCCCACGGATGCTATGTTTCTGGTCAGAGGAGATTTTAATGCCGTCCCCTCTCCTCCTGAAGACCGTCGTCGGGCAGACGGATCCAGACCTGCCTGGTCCCAACAAGACAGAAATCTTGCAGCCATGTTGTCTGCTAGTGGACTTGAAGATGCGTGGCGCTACTACCACCCTGTGGACAGAGACTTCACCCACTACTCCCATGTACACCATAGTCTTTCCAGAATTGACTTAATCCTTGCACCTCCCTCCACTATACACAGAATCGAATCAGTTTGTATTGAAGATATGATCATCTCAGAACATGCACCGATTGTGGTATCTTTGCACGGACCTACCTCTCATTAAAACGATATCACAAGACCTGTTGAAATGGAAAGATCTACCTCTCTCTCTCCTGGGAAGAGGTCATCTCATCAGAATGGTTAGTTTCCCTCGCCTCCTATACCCCATGCAACTACTTCCAATCCTCTTCCAACACAAAGATATCAAATCACTGCAAAATGCATTCCTTCAATTCCTTTGGAAAGGTAAAAAACACAGAATTGCCGCCCTCAAATTATATAACCGTTCTTCGCAGTTAGGGATCAACTTACCCAACATAAGGCTCTACAATTTAGCATGTCTTTTCCGACATGTAAGGGATTGGCTATTTGATTCCTCCATATACTCCAATCATAAACTGGAACAGGCAGCTGTCTATCCGTGGTCCCTCTCAGGGGTTCTACACACTCCGATCTTGTCGCTTCCTACCCACATTAAACATAATGTCCTCTTCAGGGACACGATCGCCACATGGAAAGAGACATGTAAGCTCCTAGGGATCCCGGGACATATATCCCCCCTCATGCCGGTGACTTCTACACCATTCTTCCCGCAAGGAGCTTCATCCCCTCCTTTTAAATTGTGGGCAAAAAAAGGACTCATATTACTACAACACTTTCTTACGCCTCAGGGCACATGCATCCCTTTCCATACCCTACAACGAGACTACTCCATCCCTACGTCCCACATGCTATACTATTACCAGATAAATCATTTTATTAAACATAACCTTCCCCCATCATACGTCCGCGCCCCACCTGTCCCCTTCACTCGACTTACCCAATCATCCCCTTCAAAATTATCCCTATCCTCCATATACAACATACTTAGGGACCTAACTTCTAAAGAAAATGGACCGCCCCCTAATCACGTCGTCCACTGGGCCCTCTTCCTGAACCTTCCACCAGACGCGGTCCAAAACATAATACTTAGGAGCTGGCACCAAATTCGCAAAGTCACCACTAGCGAAATATGGAGAGAAATGCAATTTAAGCTGATCAATAGGGCCTACTGTGCTTTTAATTTTAAACCTAGACCCGGGAACACGACCACACTAACCGCATGCCCTAAATGCAATTCGTCCAAACCTGACCTAAATCACCTCTTCTGGACCTGCCCCCTTATCACGTCCTTTTGGACCAATACGCTCTCGTACATGATCTCCATCACTGGCATTACTCGAGTCCTACATCCGAGACTCTGTCTATTCCATGACATCACCTCCACTACTTCAGGCACCCAACCTCCCATGATCCGCTGGGAACATTTATGTAGGCTAGGGGCAAAAAAATGCATTCTCCAGAACTGGATAACGAAAACCCTGCCTCAACTGTCAGACCTAAAACATATCCTTTTCAAATTATTCTCCATGGACCTGCTAGACTCATATTCCACAACCCCTGACATCGGTCACGACATATCTGACTGGGATGCCTTCATCCACAAAGACCTCTCGATTCATCACAAATCAGAAATGAACACCCTTATTATGGCCACTACAGGCCGCACAATGCCACATTGAGACTTTTACCTACCACACCATTACACCGCCTTAGACCTTATACACCCAATATCCTCTGAAGCAATGTCCCCGCTTGATGTTGATAATGAGAACTGATTGTTATTGATCTTCACCTATGGATACTCTGGTTAGAAATACTAGAAATACTAGAAATATTGCTGAGTGCCCTAACATATTTCATATCACCTTATATATATCTTTAGAACGCAATTTAACCACTAAAATTCACCCTGGTTTTGACCTTTACCCGCGTTAAGCTGTTATGTCATGTTCATTTGAGTTGCATTGACCTTACGGAATATACTACTTAAAATGTGTGATACACATATTGCATGTAACTGCCATATTACATGTCTGCATTGTAACTGCATCTCCTACTTCTCTGTATTTCATCTTTTCAATAAACGAATATGCGAAAAAAAAAAAAAAGTGGTCTATCTATATTGAATAGGATGCCTATGCATTGCAACACACAATAAAGTGTGTTGTCCACTAATGTAATTGCTTATTAGGGTGCCATTCAAAACAAAACCATACCAATTCACTGTACATACTGTAATGACATACATTAACACCTTCACAATCCATGATGGGTTAATCCCGTCATGAAGTCTGAATGGGGTTAAACAGACTCCCGGTGGCTTTTGGGTAATAGCCGCCGGGAGTCTGTTCAGTTTTCTAAAGCCTCTCGACACACCCACCTGGGCTGCGCTGCTCCTCCTACAGGCCCAGAACCGGGAAGCTGGGAAGGAGATCGGTGAATGTCCGTTCAACAATTTCCTCCCCATACTATGGATCCGGGAGCGTCGCGTATTGCATCACTTCCGGTTCCATAGCTGTCATTGCTGGGCTCCTGAAGCCCAGCAATACGTTATTGAAGTGCAATATGCACTTCAATAGCTTATTTAAAGTAGAAAGGTGATACTAGGGGTCTTTTAGACCACCTGCATCACCTTAAAGAGTACCTGTGACTGCCAATATGCTGTCACATGGGGGCTTGTAAGCCCCCCTATGTGATAGCAATTTAAGTAAAGTAAAAAAAAGTGTAAAAAATAATATTGAATATAGTAAATGTAAAAATAATGAATTTTTTTTAAAGTCTCCCACTCCTGCAAGCATGTGCATTGTCACGAAAACAGGCGTCAGGTGTGCCTATGTACAAAAACGGCGACTGCGCTACACATGTTGGGTATCACCACGCACGCCAGAGTGATATCAATAATTCTAGGGCCCAAATCTATGCATATCTCTAAATTGATGACCTGTAGGGGCTTTTAAAGCATCGTCTATGGACTTTTTAGGGTACTGAATTCTGTTGCAGTTTCATGGACGCACACATTTTTTAACCTGGGCATTGTTGGGTATATATTTACTCATTGTAACCTCATCTTTTATATATTACAAAAAAAAATGGTTTTATAGTAGTTGGGGGCACTAAATGTAACAAGTGCATTTTTCACAACATTTTGGAGTTTGATAATAGGCTGGCTAATGTTGTGCAACAAAAACATTTACACCTGCCACCATTTTTTTCTATAGGGTCTTGGCTTTCAGAAAAATATATAATGTTTAGGGGTTTTAAATACTTTTCAGGCCAAAAATGTGGATTATAACATGGGTGCAAAAAATGAAAAAAGGCCTTTGTCCTTAAGGGGCTAAGATAACACATAAGTCTGAATGGGCCCCAACTTTTTTAAACACATGACAACACACACAAGATTAAGTTCTGTGCATTGTGTAACACTGCATTGCCCAGGTATTTGGGTGTAACTACAATGTGCAGTAGGGTGCTATTCAAAACAAATGGCACTGCAATGTACAGGTTGTCCAGATTGTAGTCTTAAACTGGACTAGACTAGGTTAATTTAGAGTAGTAACTTGCAGTAATTTGCACTATTCATTTTAATTGGCACCCCAATGCACACTCATACAACACACTTATGTATTTTACCACTACTGGTCTAGGCCATTATTATATGTACAAAACAAAAACAACCCTTTAGCTGTATATGTTGTTCAACTGGTTTCTTGTGTTTGTGACAGCATGTAAACAAAGTAGACTGTATATGGGACTGATTCATTGGGGTTGTTTAACCTACCTGGCGGTATGATTTTTAATTTTTTTCATGTCATTTTCAGTCTATTTATTTTTCGAATGTTTTTCGTCTTTGTAGTTTTTTTCGTTTTTTTTATTTATTTTTTTAAATATCCCGCCGGTTCCGCCCCCTGCGATGCGTGCGCTCGCAAGCGACGGAACCCGGAAGACGGAAGCCGGCATCGGCCGCAGAACACAGCGCGGCTCGAGGGACAAGGTAAGTAAATGCTATGCAGTTTCCCGAGTGTAGCTCGGGGTTACCGCTTATGGTATGGAAAAGTAACCCCGAGCTACACTCGGGAATACCGCCAGGGAGGTTAATAAAGGCAAGTAGACTGTTCACTTTGCAATGGCATTTACACTTTTCATGGGAATTCTCTCTTAGCTTGGTGAATGTGGTGTCATTTTAAAGAATAACCAATCATGTGCAGGGAAAAAATGCTTGCTTGAGCATGATTGGGTATTGGAAGTCAGCAGAGCTTCACCTCATTTACTGTAAGCTAAGGGGAAACTTGTTCCCATGCAAAGTGCAAACTTACTTGCAAATTTACAGTGTGTTTCCTATTAGTAAGTCAAGCACATTAACTCAAGAAAAGAAAATGAACACAAAAATAAGTGTATTAACCTTACAGTTGGCTCCGCCCAGCTGTCAGAAGCAGGCTGTCGGCCGGCCAATGGCCGGCCACTCGGCCAGCTTCGGCTTTCAGCACGGCTCAGCCGAGCCAAGGCATATGCGATCGGCTCGACTGAGCCGCTCGGCCGTGATCGGGAGCTGTACGGGCTATTGTGAATAGCCTGTACAGCACCCCCTCGGTTCTCCTGAACCGAAGGGGTCCTGGGGCCGAAGCTAGCCGAAGGATCGGCCGAAGCTACGGCCAGATCCTTCGGCAGCTTTGTGAATAGACCCCTAAGTTTTACTTTCTATTTTATAGGAACATTGAATAACAATTCTGATTGGTCACTATAGACAATTTCACTTTTGCACTTTTTTCTTTACTCCACTTTTGTGAAAATGTTATCTTACATTTCTATATTCATTCACTATACTATATTTTCTTTTACATTTTCTTATACAATAAAATGATAATGTTTCACTAGGTATTCAGGTATGTTTGTAACTACTGTTACCTTATGAGGTTTATGTCAAATCTCCATGAACATATGTAGATAATCTTTGTAATTAAACGTGTTCGACGTTGGGTGATGGAAGTTTTTGATTAAATATTTTCTGTGTTGTTTGTTGTCACTGTGTTGGGGAGTTGCTTGCAGATGAATTCTGAATGTAATTAGGGATCTGTCCAGGTATAGCTTGTTAATATGAAATAGTTAATTACAGGAAACAATGGCAGGAAACAATAGGATCCTCAGTCTTTTCAGAGCCAGGGCCATTTATTTTTACAATAGGTGCATACTCTCTTTTGTCTCTGGCTAAGATCTTCAAAAGATCGTTGTAGGTAAATAAACAATTAGATTGCCCACCCTTGTTAAGCCCTCGTTCACAACTGAACGTTTTGTAAACCAGTAAAGTGTATGCGCTGGAGGCACACGAGGGCCAAGCCAGGTGGTATGGTGGAGCCACAGAAGGAACAGCCAGGGAGGCTGTAGGATTTGAAAAGGCTGAGAAAGCCAGAAGGAACAGCCAGGGAGGCTGTAGGTTTGGGAAAAGCTGAGAGAGCCAGACACACAAGGTGTGTGTCTCAGAGGAAAAGAGGCAATGTGCTGAATGCAGTAAGTGTTTGTTTTTGGATCTAAGTCTATCAGCAGGACGGGGATCTGCAGATGGACTGTAATTGATCCTAAAGAGGATACAGACCCTGGTCAAAGGATGAGCGCATGGACTCAGTAAGGCTCAGTGGAGCAGAATGTTATGTTGTTTGATGACAATTTTGTGTTGGCTGAATGCCTTTCATATGTATGCTTACTGCTGTCCTGAATAAAGTTGGCCATTTTTGTTGAAGAAACAGTGAGTTTGTCTCTGCTGTGAGACTAATCCCCCACAATATATATATATATATATATATAATACAATGCACACAATAATCTATTATTAGAACGACTGTCTCCATAACTTCCTATTCTGTGGTAATTACTGTCTACACGACTTCCTCTATCTCTCCAAATTTCTTTGGGAATGCCGATATTGTTACCTTAATTTAGTCGTAATATATATTAGGTATGGTGGTTTGATGGTTGAAATACACTATATTGCCAAAAGTATTGGGACGCCTTTACACGCACATGATTATATATATATATATCAGAAAAATAAAATGCATACAACACTGCCTTGTACAATATCTTGCATTTGTGAGAAATCTTGACAACAGCTATTTTAAGCCATGTAAATTTAAATAAATACTTGAATGCAGCTGGATATACTGCTTTAATATGAATAAAAGGTTAGTGAAAAGGTTACTTGTTCTTTGTACTGATATGACAGTGGTTACATTTTTTCATATTTTAACATTGTTTTAGTTGAATAATTATAAATCTTTTCTCAGTATCATGACCTACCACATACATTTCTGTGTACATTTTATTCATTCCAATCCTATTCACAATCATTATGCCCATTTTCAACTTACTTGGCTGCTACAGCTATAATAAGCAAGAATAATTTCATCACAGCCTTAGCTGTCTAATCTATTCAAGCATGACTTCCCTGAAATATGTCATGAAACTTGAAAGTTCTGGAAAAAGCATTAAAACAAAATTGCACACAGAACTTTACAAGGGTTAAATGTGCTTGTTAAAGCCCACATTTAGAATTAACAGGTGATTAACATTTTCATGTTATAATATGTCAGTAAATGTTAATCTTTTTCCCCATATCCTAACTTTTTACCAAAGACATGACCTACAGCACCAGGGATCTCAGAATTTAATAGGCTATTTGACATTTTTCTATGCAGTTAATTCAAAATTTATAACAATTTGGGTGTTTTACGATCCTTCTAACAACTTATAGCTAGACAATAACATTCTGATTTTGAAGTTAGTACAGATAATGCATGTTTCTGTATTTGACAAGACTAAGGGGTCTATTCACAAAGCTGCCGAAGGATCTGGCCGTAGCTTCGGCCGATCCTTCGGCTAGCTTCGGCACCAGGACCCCTTCGGTTCAGGAGAACCGAGGGGGTGCTGTATGGCTATTCACAATAGCCCGTACAGCTCCCGATCACGGCCGAGCGGCTCAGTCGAGCGCTGAGCCGTGCTGAAAGACGAAGCTGGCCGAGCGGCCGGCCATTGGCCGGCCGACAGCCTGCTTCTGACAGCTGGGCGGAGCCAGCCGTGATCTTACGGCTGGCTCCGGCCACTTTCAGAGAGATCAGCGTCCCTGGTTGCTAACCAGGGACACTGATCTCCAAGCATCTGACTCTCCCTGGCGCCCCGGGAGTCTCCTGCTCCCGGCCGCCAAGGAGAAAAACCCCGCTGTGTCTTTTTTCTTTATTCTGACACGGAGCGATGTCAGAATAGAGAAAAAAAAAAAAATCCCATTCAAAAGCATTGGGACATTACTATTGGCTATTTCTATTGCAATAGCCAATAGTAAACTAGCATTGTACCCGCCCTCTTTTGCAGTTCCCCACCAGGTCCACCAGCAGAGGGCGGGAACAATGCTAGTTTACTATTGGCTATTGCAAATTGAAATAGCCAATAGTAAACTCTCAATGCTTTTGAATGGGAATTTTTTTTTTCCTCTATTCTGACATCGCTCGTGCCAGAATGAAGAAAAAAAGACACAGCTGTGTTTCTCTCCTTGGCGGCCAGGAGCGGGGGGCTCCCGGGGCCCCAGGGAGAGTTTTTACATTTTTTTAACTTTTTTTTTTTTTACAGCAGCAGAGCCGCCGGACAATAGGAAACTATTGGGCGGAGCTAGCTGTCACTGCTAGCTCTGCACAATCGTTTTCTATTTACTTTTTTCTACTTTTTTCACTCTTTTTCTGTTCTGCTCGGTGCCTCTGAGGGACCGAGCAGAACAGCCGAGCCAAATGCCGCTCGGCGGCATTCGGCTATTCTCTCACTGCTGTTCGGGATCTTTCAGAATAGCCCGAACAGCAGTGTGAAGCCTGCCGGAGGTTCGGCTCAGCCGATCCAGATGTTGGATCGGCTGAGTCGAACTCCTTCTGCACTTCGGGTCAGCCGAACATGCTGAGCATGTTCGGCTGATCCGAAGCCACACGAAGCAAGCCGATGTACGGCTGATTTCAGCCGATATACGGCTGAAATCAGCCGTACCAGCCTGAAGTGAATAGCCGAACGGTGTTCGGCTCACTTCACTTCTGATCGGTCATTCACTCGGCTGCCCTCGGCAGCTTTGTGAATAGACCCCTAAGGTTGCAGTATTTTTAATTACTTTTGAGACTGTATTTATTTCTAGATTTTAAAGCGACGCCTTCCCACTTACATTGCAAGGAGTTTATTAGGTACAGTAGATAATAAACCTAATTCCCCATTGATTCATATAATAATGTTCATAAGGCAAACTTTTTAAAAGATTTGAGAATCTAAACTAAAGCTGCAGGGACCACTGCCTGTCTCATTATCAAAAAACCTACTAGCTCTTCTTATTAACTGAAGAGGTGGTAGTTAAATGTCCCATCTTCTTTTATCACTAGACATGTGCGTTTCGTTTCGTTCCGAATCGAAATTCGGACGAATTTTCGGAAATTCGGACATTCGGATGAATCCGAATTCCGAATTACAGACATAACGAATGCAAACTAATCCGAATTTCCATTTCCGAAATTCGGTAGCGTTAGTACGAACGTTTGTTTTGTTTTCTGTTCTTATTCGTTTCTTATTCGTTTCTTATTCGTTTCGTTCGTTGGAGCAAAGTGACATTAGAGAAGGAGAAAAATATTTTTCCCCCTCAAATGTCACTTTTGTTGCAAACGAACGAACAAAACGAATAAGAAACGAATAAGAACAGAAAAGGAAACGAACGTTCGTACTAATGCTACCGAATTTCGTCCGAATCCGAATTCCGAATCCGAATTGACTTTCACACCCGAATCTTGAAAAACGAAATAACACAAACCCGAATTTAAAACTAAACGAAACTAAACAAATTTTTTGGCAGTGCACATGTATATTTATCACCTCTGTCACCAGAAAGAGTATTGTAGAGGTCTTCATTGTTTTCATAGTACACTAATGACAAAAGATGGTGGGTGGAATCATAAATTATGTAGATGTTATTCAATGGGTTTTATTTAGAAAATGTTTACTGCGCAACATTAATGATAATTTAGCTTAGTAAATAAAGTGAAAATGTGGTCACTTTAAATACCCATTCATATGCAGGGTTATTTAAAGTCAAACTCTGGGCAAAAATGTATCCAACTCCCACCCCCTCCTACCCTTCCCATGTTTTTTTGTGCTTGGCATCCAGTGCTGCAGATGTGCTGATAGTGGCCATTCCCTTTTGGTTCATTAACACTGACATTATTGCCTGCAGACTCTCCTGTGGATCCTGTGCAGAACCCAGAACTTGATATAGGAAGTGTCTACTTCAGGGGAAGGCAACCTTGGCTATCCAGCTGTGCTGAAACTACAAACCCCATCATGCTTCTGCCTCTGGGAGTC
The DNA here is from genome assembly GCF_000935625.1 of Nanorana parkeri. Lineage (NCBI taxonomy): Eukaryota > Metazoa > Chordata > Amphibia > Anura > Dicroglossidae > Nanorana > Nanorana parkeri. The sequence goes on along the minus strand of NW_017306300.1, from coordinate 3,286,506 downwards.
ATGCCTGTGGCTTGCAATGACATTTAGGGATTTGTAGTTTGAGCACAGCTGGAGAGCCAAGGTTGCCTACCTCTGGTGTACTTCATACACCTGAAGAAGGACCCCACCTTCTGTGCACAGAAAAAGGGAGAATATTTGGGACCAGAACATCACAAGACCACAGATTTAGATGAGTAAAAGGGGCATTTAAAGTGATGTTGAAGCCTCAATTTATTTTTAACTTTTCCTTTAAGTGATGCTTTTCTTTAAAACTGTTTATTCCTCGTTTAATAGTGGGTCCCCGCAGCGCTATTCCCTCACCATCGTTCTAATGGAGGCACCTGTGCGCGCTCGTGCCCGCAGTGGCTGTGTGCGTCCATAGACACACACAACCCTGTGGCAGGCAACGCCCCTTCCCTCTTTTATTGATGGCAGAAGGAGGCAAAGGCTCTTCTGCCATCAGTATCCTACCCCTGCAATCCAGAAGTTCAGGAAATGTAGGATCACTCGAGGAGGCGAGGATGAGCGTCATTGACAAATAAGTATGGGGGAACTGGGGGGGACTGGGGAAGAAAAAGGTGCTGGGCCATTTTGACCCTAATGCAGAGAATGCATTAAGGTAAAAAACACCCAGACCATAATACTACTTTAAGTAGGGGCTTCAATGTATCTACTGAACTAAGGTGTCAATTTATAGCAGAGAGTGGGTATGAAAAGCAGGCCAATTGAGGTGGAAAGCGATGGCAATGAATGGCAGGGCAGCAGTGGTGGCAGGAGATGTTAATGGATGGCAGAAGAAGAGGGCTCATTTGCCACAGCTGATGATACAGTGCTACTAGGAGAAGTAGAATGAGGACAATGAAGGTTTGGTTATCACTCCACCACCTCCTCTGCATATTCTGGCTGTTTAGCACATCCACTGCCAGAAACAATACAGCCCAACCACTACTTAGACCTCTGGATGCAAGACTTGCTTGCCCCCTACTAGGTGCATGTGAAGAACCTCATCCTCTCCTCTGGTGATTATGTGCAGTAAATTAAACCACATTAGTGTGCCGTGATGGCTGCTAGCAAAGGTCAGCTTTGTATGTGTCACCAACCAATCCAAACTCAAAAAGAAAAACTAAAAGACCCTATTGAAGTAATATAAAAATCAAGCATTGCTCCTAGAAAAAAAATGTAAACTACAAAAAAATAAAATAGCCTCAAAAAAGGGGAACAGCTGAAGAGTTACAGAACTTGTTGACACAGGAAAAAAAATTTAGTCCTAAAAAACCTGCTGGGTCTATTCATTGTGAATGCAATAGGTGATACACAGTCACATCCCAATGCAACTCACAGTACTGAAGCATTGATGCCACTGAACAGGACAGTAAATGAAGGAGAGTACACTACACTCTTTGCAGCCCACCATACTGCAATTCACTGTCAGGCAAGGATAATAGAATGTAGCAGTGGCAATATGCAGCACAGAATATATCGGTGTATAACTCTGCGCTTGCAAACTACTAGCACTGCACAAGTAGCACAAATTGTTTATCCTTTATAAAGCTGTCAGCTGTTCCTCACTAACCCCAGCACACAGACTGACAAAACAATGCTGGGAGAAACAGACCTTTTCAGCAACCAGACCAGAGTTCACATGTCAGGCAAAGTATTGTGAGATTCACTTTTGGCACCTGGATGTACTTGATCATAATTTTGCCATTTGGGTGGACAGTGAACATGAAACGTTTGCCATAAACCTAACTCGATGGCGAATGCAAACCTCATCCCTAATCAAGAGTTTGTAAGCTGAGTGCTGGTGGACATCTTTCTGCTCCATTTCCTCCTCTCAAACATAAGATTATTTCCCTTTCCAGATGTTAGCAGTGACTGTCATCTCTTATCTGTGTGCTTCTTAAACTCCAGAATACAAGCAATAAGCTTTATTTAGTCATTTATAGCATGCAGTAAAGATAACAAAAAAATAAAATATGGCATTAAAAGACTGCATGTTTCCCATATCTTATATTAAAAATTGAAGTAGTAGAGCAGAAAATGGCCATTTGGTTCCAACATCAAAACTTTTTCTAACTCTAAATTGTATCCTATTCAAAAAATCCAAGGAGAACAGAAAACAATTATATTGATTTCAGCGGTAAATACTATCAGAAGTTTAAAGAACTGATAAAAAGCAGACATTTTATCACAAACATATTTCAATTGTATCCATTAAATTGTCTTTATTTTCATCATTCATAACTAAAAACACAGGGAGTATTTAAGCATGACACAAGGCAGAATAAAAATAAACATGCTTCTTGGATCAATTAAACACTTACCGTGGATAAGTGCTAATGTGGGCCAAGAAGAAGCAAGGGCAAATTTGTTACATTTTCTAAAAGCGCATATATTTCAGGTAACAGAAGGAATGGATGTCCAAAACCCTATCTTTAGTATGTGAATAATAATTTTAGAAATAGGAGCTGTGTATTACTAGGGAAGCAAATCTGCCTAGGTTTAATTCACTGCTTCATGATTCTCGCTTGAAGATTGAATTTCACAAACATTAAGTCTAAGTGTGTGTGTGTCAATCTTGTTATTCAATTCTGACCATTTATAGGGCTGATTATCAAGTTATTGTCAAACAAAAGGCATAGGAGGCCAGGCATTGCCATGGAAAAAAATTATTCACAAAGCTGCCGTAGGCAGCCGAGTGAACAACCGACCTGAAGTGAAGTGAGACGAACACTGTTCACTTCAGGCTTGTACCGCTGATTTCAGCTGTATATCGGCTGAAACCAGCCATACATCGGGTGGCTTTGGGTCGGCCAAACATGCTCAGCCTGTTCAGCCGACCCGAAGTGCAGAAGGAGTTCGACTCAGGTGATCCAACATCTGGATCGGCTAAGCCGAACCTCCGGCAGGCTACTCGCTGCTGTTCCGCCTAAAAAATTAGAAAAATCAAAAATAGAAAACGATTGGGCGGAGCTAGCAGTGACAGCTAGATCAGCCAAATTGCTTTCTCTTGCCCGGGACTAGCTGTCATTAGAATTAGAGCTTGTCGGAGCCGGCGAGGATATGAAAGCCGATGCAGATGCTGTTCTGTCATTAAGACGAGAGCTTAGCAGAGTCAGCTTTCATATCACTGCCGGCTCTCCTAAGCTCTCATCGTAATGACACATGGGCGTCCCTGGTTACCTGGTAACCAGGGATGCCCATGTGTCATTACACACTGAGAACTCATCGGAGCTGCTGTGATTTTACAGCAGCTCTGCCGGGTTCTCAGTGTACTGAGGACCCGCAGTGTAATGACAGAAGGTGTCCCTGGTTACCAGGTAACCAGGGACGCCTTCTGTCATTACACAAAGAACACGGTGGAGCTGCTGTGATTTTACAGCAGCTCCGACGGGTTCTCAGTGTACTGAGGAGCCGCAGTGTAATGACAGAAGGCGTCTCTGGTTACCAAGTAACAAGGAATGCCTTCTGTCATTACACACAGAACCCAGCGGGGCTGCTGTGATTTTACAGCAACTCCGACGGGTTCTCAGTGTAATGATAAAATGGCGTCTCTGGTTACCCGGTAACCAGGGACGCTGATATCGCTGCAAGTGGGTCGGAGCCAGCAGTCATATCACAGCCTAGCTGTCAGAAGCAGGCTGTCGGCCGGCCAATGGCCGGCCATTCGGCCAGCTTCAAATTTCCACTGGGCTCAATCGAGCAGAAGCATATGCCTTTGGCTCGACTGAGCCCCTTGGCCAACTTCGGGGGCTGTACGGACTATACTGAATTGCCCGTACAGCAGCCCTGAACCAAAGGGGTCCTGGGGCCGAAGCTACCCGAAGGATCAGCCGAAGCTACGGCTAGATCCTTCGGTAGCTTTGTGAATAGACCCCTAATAAATGGCCAAATTAAAAAAAATTTACATAAAAGTCCCTACTCTTCCTACACAGAAGTGTTATCTCTACTTAACAGTTCTGCTGCACAGAACTGTTATGTAGAGATAACTGTTAAGTAGAGATAACTAACAACAATACTGCTGCAGTAAACCCACCCTTTTATAGAAAGGGGATGGGTTACTAATTCCTTCAAATTGTTGGCGTTTGTGATTCAGCTGATCTGGGGAAAAGGCTATGCACTTCATTATAGGTTGTTTATTTGCGGCAGCAAACCTGCAATGTTTTCTGCCAAAGGTTTATGATTCATGAACTTGCAAATTGCGTGGATTCACAGCTAACCCTTGGTAGCAGCAAGCCAGAAACTCATCTCTTTGTATGACAGACTTTAGCAGCTGTGTGTGTAATATCTATGCATTTACTGCAAAGTTTTCCAATAAATTTGGATGTAGTGATGTAGCAGTTGATGGATAACTTATGAAGAAACAGTAACCAAGAGTACACTATAGTATAGTATAGCATAGTATATAGTAGTTTTTTTTCACATTACCCAAGGAACATTCAAAAGATAAAGATTTGTTATTCTAAAAGATTAAGTAAAGGTATTAAAGAGGCATACAAAATATATAAGTTAATTTGATTAAAAATAGATTGAACCATGATAGTGTAGTTTACACTCTGGGTACACCCCTTTTGTCTAATGCTTGAAACTCTCACAGTGCCACTTAATTATTATAACCCATTCACACATCTGAAATAACAGGTGTTGCTTTAGTCCGAAACTGGACATGAATCTTCAGGGATTCTCACATTATAACATTTCCATAAATGTGGGAATGTATGCATGTGGCCTTAGTCTGTTATCACGCTCTCTTACAGTGGCATGACATGAAGAGAGGTGCCTGTATAAGAGGTGCCTTCAGTATAGTAAGAGTTAATCAGGTTTATCAGCATAAGGAATGCACACAATATAAAGTTTCTATCTGACAACATCCTGAGTGATAAACTGCGATGCATTTAGTGAAAAACAATGGGGTCTATTCACGAAGCTGCCGAAGGATCTGGCCGTAGCTTCGGTTCAGACCCCTTCGGTTCAGTAGAATAATAATTGTTCGGCTCACTTCACTTCAGATCGGTCATTCACTCGGCTGCCCTCGGCAGCTTCGTGAATAAACCCCAATGTTAAAATCATAGACTACGGAGGATTTGCTACTTGGTTCCAGCTACAAAGCAGTTGTGAGACTTGCTGCATTGGCTTCACACTTATTGTGACAATGGATTTTTGTAAATAATTCAGAGTTGATCGACAGCCACAGTAGCTTAGTTGTTTTGCCATTCCAAAGGACAGCTGCATTGGTAACTGCCCCTTTTCAATGGCAATAAAAAATGTAAAATTATTGTTCAATATGTAAGTGTAAAGTAGTTAGCAAGCTCTTAAGCAGACTGCGGCCCTTTTGTTCATCTGTCAATGTTATTATAATTGTTTGCCAAAAAATTTGCAAATCTTTCAGGAAATGCTTACACAGCTGCTATTGTATTTTAAGCACTTGAGTACAATTAAATGGCGGTCATTTGCTTAATACACTAGAACAATCCTGAACACAAATGCATGGTATTTAACACTTGCTTTTACTTGAACTGTTGTTACATGGGATATGACTCTTGTATACGCCTGAACCATTGGGCGTATTTGGTTATTTATATATGCCATTTTATTCCAGATGGGTTTCTGCTATAAAATAATATATAACATTGTTTTAATATTTCTGAAATTATATTTCTTGTCATTGGTGAAGGATAAATTTTTACCACTTCAAAATTATGTTTATTAATGTAGTTGTTTAAAATAATATATCAGATAAACTGCTTGTTTGTGGAAATTATACTGTTCTTTAAAAAAGAAAATACACCAAAAAGACCAATTACTTAATCAATAAATTAAGTACAGACTTATAGGCTTAATTTACAGTTATGAATAGGGCTAAGGTTTAGGGCCGAAGTAGGAGATTCAGTCTTAGGGCTAAGCTTATGGTTTAGGGACATTTTAACGTTAAAGTAGAACTATGGTCTCCCATTAAAATATGTGCTGCAACACATAATTATAAATGCATCTTGTGGTAGGGAAACAAGCCATTTCCCTTTCAGTGTTCCCCTCTTATGTTATGCCTCCAGTGGAGTAGTGGAGAGAGGCCATCAGATTTAACAAATGTAATAGCAGCTATGTAAACTGGGGGGATAAAATAGGCGATGGTCTGGAGCATACCACAGTTGCACAGAAGTGGCGATGTGCTCCACACAAAGAAATGCTTTGCCTGTTTCAACAACAAGTGTGAAACCAAGGCCAGCATGTGGGAGGGCAGCCAGCCTGTTCACATTAGGTGTTTCACCTTCACCTATGCCTAAAGTGCCGTAGATTCAGCCACCATCAGAATATGCAGTAAAAAGCTTTGTTTCACACACATCCTCAGAGTGAGACACTTTGCTCTTTCTTGGATATTTGCATAGATACCTGCATGATTTTCCGCTTGGATCAGGGAGGGATGGTTTTCCCCCTTGAAGCTCCCCCAAATTTCCTTCTCCTCCTCACCACCAGTATTACAACCACCGCTTGTTTTGCCCCTGAATAGCTGCCCCTGCAGCAGATTTTCCCTGGGCCATTGAACAGGCTCTGGGGCACTTGGGGAACTGGCAGATTGAGGAGGAAGGGGGAAAGATGAGGTGCTGTCACCATCACCCAGGTGCAGAACATGGAGTGGCATCACCTGCTCCAGTGGTGTGCCTCATTCGGCATCCTTCCCTGCCATCAGGAAATTTGCCCAATGCACCATGAAGGAAATGTAACATCTCTGCCCATGCTTTCTGGACATGTATTTGTGGTCATGTGACCCTGGCCCTGATCACATGGTCCAGCTGATGGAGGGAAAGCATAGCCTTCTGGGCACATAAGTGGTGCCTGGGTAAGGGACAGACTCCACCAGCTGGAACAGCTATAAGCTAGCGTTTTTTCCAAACATTGAGATGTTAGGCATGGGAGTTATTATGTGACTTTTTCTTCTGCTCCATCAGCTGCAGAAGAGACACCTGCCTGGTCAAGGATGCTACTGGAGACAGTGGGGCAGGGTTAAGAGACAGTGAGGTTCAAGCCTACATTTGGCCCTACTCAGCATGGCACTATACTGAACCTCTTGTCCACTTTATGTGCCATAAGGTGAGCCTCTCAAACCTTTGTGAGATTCCCCTCCCTATTGGTTAAGGCCACAGATGTTGCAGGGGATGCAGATGGAGAATTGTGTGGGGAGAGTGAAAGTGGAAATTGAGGAGGTAGTAGGAGCAGAAGTGTTGGCCTTTTGATACTGACTTGTTTCATTGAGGTGCTGTCCCCACCAAGCTCGTTGGTGCACAGTCATGTATCTCTTCATGCATCAGGCAGAGGCCCCAGACTGCAATGATACTGTCATTATCATTACAGTAATAAGAGACCCACATTGCAGAACACTGTGGACCGGCCCTGTAAATAGCATTGTCCTGTACCTGTGTGACAGTGACTCCAGAAAGATTAAGACAGCTGCTCCCCCCAGTCCTCGGAAAGCTGGACAAAATCCTCCCTTGCTGCTGTTCTGCCTCTTTCTCTAGACCTTTCCTTCTCTCCAATGGGTGGCACCCATGGATGGTCTATTATCTCATCATACACCCATCATCACCAGTCATAACATCATCACTAGTCATCATCCACTGCCACCTCACTTTGCAGTGTTCTCCAGCGGCGGGACTATCACTGCCTCTTGCTGCTCCTTGCCTGATGTCATCTCCCACCATGGTAATGGCCATATCTTTCTCACCCTCAGTATCTAAAAAGACGAATTATTGAACATAGCCAAGGTCTGCCTCCTGACAGTCGTGACCATGTGACCAACAGATTCCACTATCTCATTGCTAGGTTGAGGGGCTATGTTGGGATTAGCAAAGAAGAGATGGAAGAAAATGGTACATTAGCAACATTTGCAGACACTGGCTACTTTGTGCCTGGGAGGAGCAAAAAGAGGAAGGCCTTGACAGACACTCAACTACCTACTGTATGAGACAGAAAAGGCTGACATGCCCTGAGTTAAGATGGGGTGGCCTGACTAATGTTTTGTCCTGCAGAACCTGCTTGCCCCCTCCAAACTCAGCATGCAGGACCCCTGCCTCTCATTTTAGGTCATCCTGACATTTTTAATAAAGGGAATTACCTAAGTTTTTAAACAGCTTTGGAAAAAGATTAATTGCATTTGTAGTGCTTTAGTTAGTTATGTAGTCCTAAAAAGGATTGTGGGGCCTAAGCACTGCAGTCCACAGTAATTTAGCATAATATATCACAGTATAGCACTGTATAGCAATTAACTCTCCCTACACTCCCTATTAACCTAATCCCTCCACTGGCTTCCACTCGCCCAGAGGATAAAATTCAAAATATTAACAGTCACCTCTAAAGCCATCCACAACTCTGCCCCCGGATATATCTCAGACCTTGTCTCAAAGTATCACCCTAAACGTCCCCTCCGCTCATCCATTGACCTTCTGCTTTCCAGCTGCCTTGTCCACTCCTCCCATACTCGCCTCCAGGACTTCTCTAGAGTCTCTCCCATCCTCTGGAACTCCTTACCCCAACCTGTCCGTCTATCTCCCACCTTGACTGCCTTTAGGCGATCCCTAAAGACTCATCTCTTCAGGGAAGCCTATCCCACCTCAACCTAACCCCTGAACCTTCACATTCTCACATAATTCATTCCCACAGCTACCTCATGTATCATTTCCCCCTCCTCTTTTAGATTGTAAGCCCTCAGGGGCAGGGCCCTCCTTACCATCTTGTCTTGAATTGTATTGTAACTGTAATGTCTTCCTTATATTGTAAAGCGCTGCGCAAACTGTTGGCGCTATATAAATACTATGTAATAATAATAATAATAATACACAGACTCTTAGCTCTGCCTGAAGTACTTTAACATACACTAACAGATCACTGCTGGGAACCCACCCTCCATTAATGGCACTTCTAAGACAGCTGACTGAAGATTAAAGGTAAAACAGTGCATTATGATTACAAATAATGCAGCTTATTCTCACAAATATTGAACTTGCTGGATCTGCTGCAAACCTATTGAAACAGCAAAACCTAACTTCATCTCTGGTCTTAATTTCTTACTTGATACTCTTGGCTAATGACTGTGGCTTGATCACTGACTATGCTTTTACCTTACTTCCAGACAGTGTGCCAATGTCAGCTCATAAATGAGAAATAGCAGAAAAATTTAAATATGTGCCAACATATCTGACAAAGCTGAGGTACAGAGAGTGTGAGTGTGGTAGTTTAGAAACTTTGGCTTTTTTGTCCTGCATTTTAAAGGGCCATCTCCCAGCAGTGGTCCTGTTTCTATTGAAATGCATCTACTGCTCATTATGCTAAGGAATCTTGATCTTACTCTGCTCATTCATCTAGGGATATAGATGACAGAGGCAGCCACAAAATATACTTGACTGAATTCACAGGCAGAGCATAAACAACAATCCAACTGGCCCTGATAGATTTAGGCTCTACCTCAGGACTTGGTTCACCAGCCTAAATATATCAGCGTCATGCCAGTCCCATATACGGTTTCTAGCAAACATGCGCTAGACAGGATTTTGGAATTCAATTGCATTTGCACACAAGGAAGCTTTCAAAGAATAATCTTGCTTTGGAAAAGGAGCCTGTTGTCCTGGTTTCAGCACACTACCACCAAGAGCAGCTTGTGTTACTTCAAAAAGGTTCAACTTAGTATATTCAACATAAGAAAGGACACAATGATGTCTGAACAAGGCTCACAATAAAGCAACACTAAACTACCAATGACTACCACACAAATATTGGGGAATCAACCCACTTACATGTAGGACATTAATTTTAACATTATGATAAAATAAAAAATATGGGAAGTGGGCATACAATGCTGTACCGTTGAGCTTAGAGAGGCAGAGTCTCAGTACCAGGCTTCATTTGTAAAAAAAAAAATACAACATGCCTAGGGGCATCAGCACCTTGACCACCCCTGCCAACCCTCCTTTTCACTTAGAAAATTCATATTATTATATTTTGCAGTTTCTGTCTGCAGAATGCAGCTACACATTATATTCCCTAAATAATGTGTTTACATATGAAATAAAATTCTGCAAGTGCACCTTATTTTGCTCTGATGCTTATTGTATACCGTTAAAATGTATAAAGGCTACAAAAATACATTTATCATCTTAATGATGAAACAGTATGTGGCTCCACAACAGTTGTCCCTAAGCTATTCATATACTGTATAGTGCAAGTAGAAATAAACAAAAGACATTTTGATTTTGTTCTTTTACTGCAAATCAAGCTTTTTTTATTGTAGATTTTAGTATCTGACATATTTTTCAGTACTCCCCTGTCACTGTTGTATTGTTCCTTCAATTGCAGAAAAAAATTGCTGAGCTCCTAAATAAACAAACCTGCTTTATCAACACTGCAACTATAGCCATTAACTACATCTGCATGTAGAGAAATTTAAAGGATAGGTAGATAGATAGATAGATAGATAGATAGATAGATAGATAGATAGATAGATAGATAGATAGATAGATAGATAGATAGATAGATAGATAGATAGATTGCACATCAAATATGAAGTATATACTGTACTGATGGACATTAAAGCAACATGTCCAAAAACACAAAACATTTTCTGGTAATACTTTGTTACATTCTACTTATAATGTATTCTTTGTAATGAATAGCACAAGCAAAACTTTACAAACTAAACTTTACAAATCAAGCTAAAAGTAAATAGATTTTTGTAGCCAGGCAAATAGGAAATATTGCACATTCATATAGTATAGTCTTATATCTAACCAAAAGTTGGAGTTCTAGGCCTCTTTCATTGCTCTCTTTATTAACCACCTGTTATAGTAAACAGCTAATGTCTCCTTGAAGAGCACCTGCCATCACTAAAGTACTATTACATATGGGATTTATTAGCAATAAAGTTAAGTAAAAAATTTTTGAAGTGAAATAACGTTAAAATGACCCCCCAAATTTTTTGTAAAGTCCCACACCCCCACATACATGCACATACTAACACAAACACATTTAGGGTGTGCCATCATACTAAAATGACAATTATGCCACACATGTTAGGTATCACCATGTACAAAATAATTATATGGCCAATATTCATGGTTAACATGAAAAATTATGACCTGCACAGACTTTTAAAGCATCACCTATGCACAATTTAGTGTACAGTAGTCTTTCCCTGTTTCAAGGGTGCGTGCAATTTTTAGGCTTGAACATGCTGTATGTTATGAAAAATTGGGTAATATATTATAACTGATTAATAAAGAATTGTGCTAATATCATGGGACATGAAAATTTTAAACTGCCACTACCTTATTCTACAGGGTCTCTGCTTTCAGGAAATTCGGGGGAGGATGGGGGGGGCACTATTTGTCAGGCCTAAAATTGGGATTTTAACATGTGCAAATAACACATAAACATCTCTGGCAACAAAAGGGTTAATATACCAACTTTGTATAAAGTAAATGTATATTTCGTTCTGTGCTATGCAATATCTCAGTCCACCTCAACCTAACCCCTGAACCTTCACATTCTCACATAATTCATTCCCACAGCTACCTCATGTATCATTTCCCCCTCCTCTTTTAGATTGTAAGCCCTCAGGGGCAGGGCCCTCCTTACCATCTTGTCTTGAATTGTATTGTAACTGTAATGTCTTCCTTATATTGTAAAGCGCTGCGCAAACTGTTGGCGCTATATAAATACTATGTAATAATAATAATAATAATACACAGACTCTTAGCTCTGCCTGAAGTACTTTAACATACACTAACAGATCACTGCTGGGAACCCACCCTCCATTAATGGCACTTCTAAGACAGCTGACTGAAGATTAAAGGTAAAACAGTGCATTATGATTACAAATAATGCAGCTTATTCTCACAAATATTGAACTTGCTGGATCTGCTGCAAACCTATTGAAACAGCAAAACCTAACTTCATCTCTGGTCTTAATTTCTTACTTGATACTCTTGGCTAATGACTGTGGCTTGATCACTGACTATGCTTTTACCTTACTTCCAGACAGTGTGCCAATGTCAGCTCATAAATGAGAAATAGCAGAAAAATTTAAATATGTGCCAACATATCTGACAAAGCTGAGGTACAGAGAGTGTGAGTGTGGTAGTTTAGAAACTTTGGCTTTTTTGTCCTGCATTTTAAAGGGCCATCTCCCAGCAGTGGTCCTGTTTCTATTGAAATGCATCTACTGCTCATTATGCTAAGGAATCTTGATCTTACTCTGCTCATTCATCTAGGGATATAGATGACAGAGGCAGCCACAAAATATACTTGACTGAATTCACAGGCAGAGCATAAACAACAATCCAACTGGCCCTGATAGATTTAGGCTCTACCTCAGGACTTGGTTCACCAGCCTAAATATATCAGCGTCATGCCAGTCCCATATACGGTTTCTAGCAAACATGCGCTAGACAGGATTTTGGAATTCAATTGCATTTGCACACAAGGAAGCTTTCAAAGAATAATCTTGCTTTGGAAAAGGAGCCTGTTGTCCTGGTTTCAGCACACTACCACCAAGAGCAGCTTGTGTTACTTCAAAAAGGTTCAACTTAGTATATTCAACATAAGAAAGGACACAATGATGTCTGAACAAGGCTCACAATAAAGCAACACTAAACTACCAATGACTACCACACAAATATTGGGGAATCAACCCACTTACATGTAGGACATTAATTTTAACATTATGATAAAATAAAAAATATGGGAAGTGGGCATACAATGCTGTACCGTTGAGCTTAGAGAGGCAGAGTCTCAGTACCAGGCTTCATTTGTAAAAAAAAAAATACAACATGCCTAGGGGCATCAGCACCTTGACCACCCCTGCCAACCCTCCTTTTCACTTAGAAAATTCATATTATTATATTTTGCAGTTTCTGTCTGCAGAATGCAGCTACACATTATATTCCCTAAATAATGTGTTTACATATGAAATAAAATTCTGCAAGTGCACCTTATTTTGCTCTGATGCTTATTGTATACCGTTAAAATGTATAAAGGCTACAAAAATACATTTATCATCTTAATGATGAAACAGTATGTGGCTCCACAACAGTTGTCCCTAAGCTATTCATATACTGTATAGTGCAAGTAGAAATAAACAAAAGACATTTTGATTTTGTTCTTTTACTGCAAATCAAGCTTTTTTTATTGTAGATTTTAGTATCTGACATATTTTTCAGTACTCCCCTGTCACTGTTGTATTGTTCCTTCAATTGCAGAAAAAAATTGCTGAGCTCCTAAATAAACAAACCTGCTTTATCAACACTGCAACTATAGCCATTAACTACATCTGCATGTAGAGAAATTTAAAGGATAGGTAGATAGATAGATAGATAGATAGATAGATAGATAGATAGATAGATAGATAGATAGATAGATAGATAGATAGATAGATAGATAGATAGATAGATTGCACATCAAATATGAAGTATATACTGTACTGATGGACATTAAAGCAACATGTCCAAAAACACAAAACATTTTCTGGTAATACTTTGTTACATTCTACTTATAATGTATTCTTTGTAATGAATAGCACAAGCAAAACTTTACAAACTAAACTTTACAAATCAAGCTAAAAGTAAATAGATTTTTGTAGCCAGGCAAATAGGAAATATTGCACATTCATATAGTATAGTCTTATATCTAACCAAAAGTTGGAGTTCTAGGCCTCTTTCATTGCTCTCTTTATTAACCACCTGTTATAGTAAACAGCTAATGTCTCCTTGAAGAGCACCTGCCATCACTAAAGTACTATTACATATGGGATTTATTAGCAATAAAGTTAAGTAAAAAATTTTTGAAGTGAAATAACGTTAAAATGACCCCCCAAATTTTTTGTAAAGTCCCACACCCCCACATACATGCACATACTAACACAAACACATTTAGGGTGTGCCATCATACTAAAATGACAATTATGCCACACATGTTAGGTATCACCATGTACAAAATAATTATATGGCCAATATTCATGGTTAACATGAAAAATTATGACCTGCACAGACTTTTAAAGCATCACCTATGCACAATTTAGTGTACAGTAGTCTTTCCCTGTTTCAAGGGTGCGTGCAATTTTTAGGCTTGAACATGCTGTATGTTATGAAAAATTGGGTAATATATTATAACTGATTAATAAAGAATTGTGCTAATATCATGGGACATGAAAATTTTAAACTGCCACTACCTTATTCTACAGGGTCTCTGCTTTCAGGAAATTCGGGGGAGGATGGGGGGGGCACTATTTGTCAGGCCTAAAATTGGGATTTTAACATGTGCAAATAACACATAAACATCTCTGGCAACAAAAGGGTTAATATACCAACTTTGTATAAAGTAAATGTATATTTCGTTCTGTGCTATGCAATATCTCAGGCCATCATTTTTGGGATTATTACAGATAGACCTCCAGCATACTCCAGAATCTGCTTCCCATTCCATTGAAGACCCGGCATCAAGATGTGAAATATGAATGTAACATAGTTATATATTAAAATTAAGGTTGCAATAGGGATAGCTTGCCAGTTTTGTCTGAAATGGCAGACAAAACTGGAATGGCAGAAATGGACATGTGAGTTCTGTTTTGTTTCAAATTAAAATTCAGACACATTTCTTTAAATTCGGACATACAGCTGCATCTAAAAATTAGAATTTTGGATTTATCTGAATTTCTGAATCCATCCAAAATTTCAGATGCATCCACATTTTCAAATGGCAACAATAATGTATTCCATTGAATCATGGAAGTCACGTGTGATGAAGTCACGTGTTTTGACGTAACGTACGTAGGGCACAATCTTCTGATGTCACTGCACTGAGCTGAGCCGGACGAACAGGTTTTTTTATCGCTTTGCTGCCATTTGCCCTGCTGGTCTGATCCAGCAATACCCAATGCCTGTACTGTTTATATCATCGTGAGTATTGCATTTTATTGGACGTTACGCACTATGTCCTTGTCCTTTTTCTCTTTCCACCTGGATTTATACTGGTACCTGTGATCTGAGGAGACCTTATCGCCTTTTCTGTGCATGGGCTTCCCTCCCCCATTAAGAAGGGAAAAAGCGCATTTGACCTAGCTCTGTAGGTCTACCTCCCCAGGTGAGCACTCACTTGTTATCATCACTCACTGGGTGGAGGTGAAGGTCTGCCTGCATTGTGTGATTATCCTTACCTGAGAGTTATATGCAGATTGGCTGCGAATCATCTGAAGGATTTTTTTTGCACAATCACCATTGTTTGCTTTTGTTTTTTCCTAGAGACTTTCTATTGTCTATATTGCTTTTTTGTCTTTGTGCAGATATTTTCTATGCCTCATTTGTTTGAAGGCTCATATATGTGACTCACTTACATATGATTCAATTTATTATATATGTATGATTATTAGCTCGGCACAATATTGTTTTTCACATTTTTCAGATATTTAGTTATATCCTTAGTGCTTGGTAGCTCTTATTTTCACATTACACTTACTGGCGCTGATCACCTTTATTGTTTATTTTTAATAATGTATTCCAATGTATCAAAATTTTTTGATAATGAAAATTCAGGTGCGTCCGAATGTCATTCAGAATGAACTGCTTTGGGAAAGTGTAAATTGAAAACAAAAGTGTAGGGTTCCCTCAAAATGTATTAATTCAGACCCTATAGCTCTGGTAGGAATTTTAGGAGGGACCCCAACACCAAAACACGCCCAAACCCAAATCCCTTTACCAGACCCTTGATCCGAGCAGCAGCCTGACAGAGCAGGAAAGGGGGGACAATCATGTGTCCCGCCTTCTACACCATACCAGGTCTCATGCCCAGGGAGTCCCTGGCAAAGCACCTTGTCCCCATGTTAATGAGGAAAAGGGCCTCTTCCACACAACCCTGGGCTGGTGGTTGTGGGGGTTCTGTAGGCAGGGGGGCGTATCTGAATCTGGGTGCCCCAGAAAGTAAACAAAGGGGTGGAGCAAGGGGACAGGGAGCTGTTACAGAATGAAATCTGTGACAGCTCCTGGGACTTGCCCCCACCCCTTTGAATACATTCTGTGACAGCTCCCTGTTCCTTAATGAAATGTAAACAAAGGCAATGTCACTGACTTACTCCACCATTTGTTTACATTCCAGAGCTGAACTGTCACTTGTGGTGGTGCAGACATGGTGCAGACATGGCAGCGGGCAGTGGGGATTTTTTCTTGTGTCAAGTCGGCAAATGTCAAGCATTCAAATTGATCTGAACCGAAAATGAATATTTGGATTGATCTGAACCGAAAAACTAAAAATTTGAATCGATCCAAACCGAAAATAATAAATTCAAATTGATCCCTATTCCAAATAATGAGCCAAATCAAATTTTGAAACTAAATCAAAACAAATCAATCCAAAACTAAACACATTTTCTCCACACACTAGTCAGAACATGGAGGCTTAATACTGCTGATCCTTTTAGCATCTGACAAAATATTTTTATAACATTGGATCTTATATGATTTTAAATTGTTAATGAAAAATATTACTTTTTTAATATTTTTTATGAATGTAACTTAAAAGGTCAGCTTTTCTCTCTGTAAAAACACATGTGCGTTTGCAGATGTGGTACCTATTACAACACCATATTTATTATATACTAAAATGATCCAATTACAGGCTGGGGTCAAGGAGGTGACATAACTGTATTGCTTAACTATGATAGAAAAGATTATGCCACCAACTTGGTTGTGCTGTCTGGTAGGGCTTAGAAAATATCAGGACTGGATGAACAGATATTTAAATCCTTTGACAGGTAAAACAACTCTCAAATATACATTTGAACTGTGTTAGCCCAGTGTTAACCTTTGATTTAACTGTAAATACAATTGACCCATTAAATGTAAATTGTTATTGTTACCATTAACACTAATTGTGAATGTACAAAAACCACATTCTGAGTTGATTATACAGTTTCAGCAGAGATAAATCCCAATAAACCTCTGCAAATAAAGCCCACATGAAAAGCCAACAAACACAGTAAGGGTTATGTGACACTAGTGATCCTGTCACTGCTGTCAACTTGCCAGCAATACGGATCACTAAAAACCGCATTCTCCTTTTTCATTTGCTGGATAAAATGCTGCAGAATCTTGTTCATCAGTGAGGGAGCAATGACAGAGTGACACCTTGATATTGTGCATTTCACAGAGTTACTCACCCAGTCTGAACTGGCTATTTGTTCAAAATTTTAGTGGTATTCAATAGTAATCAATTGTGTCTTGACTAAGGCTAATTGTACTTGGGAAGTCAAATGTGCTTCATTACTGTCAGTTTTTTTTCTCTATTTATAGTCTGTATCCTTCAATGAATCTCTATTTTCTAGACATGTAACCCTGCAAAAAATGTGTTTAGTTTCAGATTCATTCAGATTTTTATTTCTTTCGTTTATTTGATTTTGAATCTGAAATTGCATCCATCTGAAATTTCATTTTGGAAAGATCCACAAAAAGAAGGTGATAAACCAAAGCACTTCACATCAAAAATTGCCACAAATTAATGGAAAAAAAACATTTTTGGCAAATGGCCAAACCATGTAGAAGCCTAAGTAAAATACTGCTTGGTAGATTGCAGAGGTTTTTATGGGTGGAATGGGTCATTGGGACTTTGGACTTTGTTCTCACATACCCACCACAGCTCTCCAGGTGTGGTGGAACTACAAATCCCTTGAGGCATTGCAAGATTCTCACAGCCACAGACATGACTCCCAGAGATGCATCATGGGATTTGTAGTTTCACCACAGCTGGAGGGCTGGAGTTTGGCTACCCCTGTTTTATAATTTATATATATATATATAGTCTCTCTAGTTGTTATGTTGCATGTATGTTGTCAAAACATTTGTCACTTTTTAGTACACCCAATTACCCAAATAATTGCCCACATTTATTTTCCTGTGTTTATGTAGTACATGCATATTAAGCATCACTTTACATAATACTTAGACCCATCCACATTAGTTTCTGCTCCAGGATAAGTTACAATTTACTGTTCTTACCTAGAATAGTGATGAGATGCCAAACTATATTCTCATGTCTATCGGAGAAACTAACTAGCAGCTGGTTTTCAGAATACTCCTAACTAGGGATGTCCCAATACCGATGCTAGCATCCGAATCGGGCCTGATACAGGGCATTTTGACAAGTACTTGTACTTGTCAAAATGCCCCGATGCCTAGCGCCGAAGCTTGCGCTGTTTTTTTTTCTTAACTTCCGTGGTGGCTGGGATCCTCTGGGAAGGCTGGAGGAGCGTCACATCACTGCTGTGGGCGGAGCTCCAGGTGGGGCCTAATGTAGTTGGCCGGCGACTTGGAGCTCCACCCACAGCAGTGACGCGACGCTCTGCCGCTCAGCGCCACTGACGTCGTCCTCACATGAGAGGAAAAAAAGCTATCGGCAGCTCGTGAGGCACCTCCATTGCACAGGCACCATCAAGTAAGGGCCTTTGTTCAAATCATGTTTGGAATCGGATAGATCATGTTACTATCTATGGATCATGATTTTAAACTAATACTCTATATGAAGTACATACTATAGTACACACACTATTAGTTTAAATCATGATCTATAGTACATACATAATATGTAGTTATACTATAGATCATGATTTAAATTAATATTGTGTGTACTATAGTGTGTACTTCATATAAAGTATTAGTTTAAAATTGTAAAGTTTTATTGCCATATGCTATGATTGCATTTTATACCCACATCATGAATTACTATACTGCCATAGCACCTCTGTCAACCTTTTACAAATACTGTCTGAACTAGGAAAGCTTGTTAATAGAATAAACTTAAAGGCAATACTTCTGAGCCACCGAACTGCTAGATTCTGTTTGGAGGTGTGATGCTATAGAGAGTTCCTATAAAATGTGTTGTCCAATCAGATAGTACTGTACTATGGACTGTACTGTACTATGGATCATCATTAACCTAATCATGTTATCAGGGGCATAACTAGAAATCACAGGGCCCCATAGAAAAAGTATCGGTGATTGGTATCGGCAAGTACATGAGGGCCAGAACTTGTACTTGTACTTGGTCTTAAAAAAGTGGCATCGGGACATCCCTACTCCTAACTAATGTTTATTAAATGATTAATCTGGACTGATTCACTAACAGGAAATGCACAAGAGCATAGAAAGATTGATATGATGACAACTGTCGCACTTGTAATATTGGTTAGCATAAGTGTGTGAACCTTTGCCCACCCAGAGAATGGGAATAATTAAGCATAGACTCGTGTTCAATGATTCAATGCATATACTCTAGTTTCTGTTTGGAGTGTGTAATGAGTATTCAAATAAGGATGTTTTTGTGTCTTATATGTAGATATGAATGAAACAAATGGCAAACACACACATTCGTTTATAACTAGCTTTAAAGCACATTCACATCCACAAAAATTTCCCAGCACACTCATCAGCCAGCCTGCAAAGATCACACCAAATACTAGGGTTTAAAACAAAAGGTTTTAGTTCTCCACTAAAGTAGAGTTATTTATTGTTACAACATGGATTTGCAAGTGGCAGCATAAAAAATGTATGCACAGTAACTGAATGTATTTATATATATA